>NW_009927716.1:90973-124856 GCF_000696875.1 Nestor notabilis | reverse complement strand
TCCTGCTGGTTTTCCCCTTTCAAAGTTGTCAATATTAGCAGCCCAGTCCTTGCTCAAACACTTGATGAGTCGAGCTTCTGCATGGATGTGTTTTGCCTGAACTGCTGTCTCCAATGCTGTTGCTGTTACACCTGATTTGAGTAGGAAGGGGCATGTTGGCATTAACTGCAAGCTCTAAAATGCCCTCACCACTAGTAACAGGGCAGGAGGAGGGGAAGGAAGCGGGAATGAAAGAGCCATATCACTGCTTGGGAAGCATGTTATCAGAATCAGCTCCCGAAAATTCTACACTGTCACCAAATCTTTTGGGTGTTCAGCATGTTGAAGGTAACCAGGCCCCCAGGGCAGGGTTTCGTGGAAAGCGGCTAGATTCACTTTCTCTTAATGTTTTAGTCTGTGGTGTAGCCTAAAAGTCATAATCATGGTATTAATCACTCTGCAGATGTGTTTGTAATGACTCTTTGCTCCAAATGGAGTCAAAGGCAAGTTGGAGTAAGTGGGTGAGACGTGTAAGTGTGCCAGAACGCAGCAGGAGAATGTGCCTGCTGTAATGATCCAAGTATGTCACCCTGTGTCTCTTCACCAGTGGCTTTGGTTTTGGATGCATTTTGGAACAGGTCAGTTTGTCCCATCAAAGATTTGCCCATCTTTCTGCCTCTGCTCCTGAAATGCTTGGCTGCAGCCTGAAACGCCCAGCAAAACCAGTGAAATGAACGATCAAATAGGATGCTTCCATTTTGTAACTCACTTTCCCCTTTTGTACCCAGAAGATTCTCTTTTAGAAACTACTCTTTTCTTTGCTGCAAACTTTTTTAGGCTTGCATGTGAACAAAGGTATTGGTTTAGCTTAGGTTTGTGCCTGTAGTCATTACTACATCTTACTTGTCACAGTCATCCTTCTGTTACCCACTCCCCACCCAATTTCTTCATGCAGTCCCTGCACTCTTTGGGGGTGCTTCCAAGCAAGGCAACTGCTTCATTGTTAGTGGATTAGAAGTGGTGTGGGTGTGCAGGCTGAAAGTTGCTGTAAGAAGAGGTATCAATAGTCTGATGGGAAAGCTTTGTTGTGGGCAGACAGCAGAGAGAAACCTGGCCTCCCCTTTCTGTGTCCTTATGGAGTGCTAACAGGTGCCATGTAAGGATCCACAGAATGCTTGGTTCTGCTTCTGTCGTCTTATGCTGAGGCTAATTTGAGGTAACGAGAATCCAAACACTGGTAATTTATTTGTTCTGTTGATGGTCTCTGCAGAGAGGCAGAACAAGATAGTTTGAAAGCTACACCACATTTCAGTCACCAAGTTAGCAGGTATCAGAGATACAGTGAAAGGCTTTGTTTGAGCTCAGCAGTTTAAAAAAATCCAATTACTCTTCTTTGCTGCACTTTCTGCTTTTACAGCCAGCAATAGCGGTTGTTCACTTGCAGCCTCTGAAGCGAAAGCTCTTCTGTGAATGAAAGCATGTTGGTCATAAAGCAATAATTTTGTGGTGTTTCTCTGAAATCAGTCGTTTAACTTTGGGGGGTCGAATGGCAGGGTCAGATGCTCCCATATTCTCCCAGTTATAGATTAGCTTTGTAGCACTCTCTTCTTGTTCCTCACTCAAAGGATTTGGCAAAACTGCTTATGTTCCACTTTATATGGAATGGGGAGATGGTGGGAAAGCTCCTAGCTGCTATTGCTAATAGCTGGGGTTGCAGTGCTGTCACTGTGCACACACATTGTTTTGCCCTGTTATCTGTCATCTGATCCAAGCAAGCAACTGGAAGGATGCAACTGGTATGAGGTGGAGGGTGTAACCTAGTTGTAGCAGGGATGGAGCTTGAGGCTTCTAGAGGTCAGTAAAATGCCTGAAAATTAATGCCCAAAAGTCCTTAAGCATAAAGTTTTTGATCTGGCATCCTCCCTGGTGAATGGGAATGGTCAGCTGGTTTCTGTGGGTCTTGGGCTGGATACCTTTAGTGGGTCCAGTAATCAACTGACCTGAACATCCCTGGAAAGAAGTAATATAGTACACTGGCACTCAGAGCTATATGGAGTCAAAACCATTCTCTAATTTGGCTGTGTTGCAGTGTTGCTGACACTTATTTTTGCTGAATTTCGGAATATCAGCTTGAAATAGGGGTGTCTGCTTAATGTGTTGAAGTGCAATGAAATCCACAAAACAAAAAAGCTTTGGCTGGAGAAGTGTACTCTGGTTTGCAGTTAACTACTATACAAAGTGTAGTCACAATGCTGGAGATGGATGCAGTCCAAAATCAATGAGCTATTTAAAAAGGAAAAAGCCAACCATCACCAGCTGAAACCTGCCAACCACCACCACCAATGCCTCTGGATTCCTTTATTTACTGCTGGATTATAGAAATGCAGGAGTGTTGTTTTTCTAAATAGCTTTTTTGTAATACTTGTACTACTTGGTCTTTTGTTCAGCCAAATTGCTACCCACCCCTTTCCACTTGTATAACCCTGCTAAGCAGAGGTTTGTACATTGCTGAACTCCAAGTGGAAAGCTGGCTGAGATGTATCATTTGGTTTTGGCTCAATGTAAAAATTACTCCCTACAGAGAGATAGGGGAGAGGGGCTCCGTTAAAGTATTTCTGTCCACCTTCTGCATACTATTCATTCCTATTCCAATGCACCAAATGATCTGTTTTCTAGCGGGAGTGAAAGCCTGTTTTATGTATGCAGCCCAAGGGAGGTTAGAATATTCTTTTCTAGCTGTAGCCTTGCACATGTGAGCTGCATGCACAAGGACTGTGCTGTCTGTCTTGTGTGGGGCGCTAGGTGGGAGAAGACTGTCTTCACCCAGCCTTTTTTTGGCTGCTGCTGTTCTCTGTTGAAATGTAAACATAGCTCTTTATAGGGTACTTTTTTTCTGCTGTATAACATAACCTCTTTCAGAAGAGGCTTCAATGTGGGTGCATTGGTGCTAGAGATGGATAAAGTGAGGCACAAGGGAGGGAAAATGTCTTTCCTGAAGTATCCCAACATACCACAGGAAGAGCCAAGATTGCAACTTAGTTTATCTTTGTGACCTCTTCTGATTCCTCTATAAAGTATTTGTGATTTCTAGAGGCCTTGGAGAGGAAGAGAATTCTGTCTGATTGTAGTCTTGAGAAGCTTTTGCTGGAAGTGAGATGTTCCTTTTGTCTTTGTTCTTGGCAGGACTGGGTTACTTTGCCCTAACTGTGGACATGCTCAGTGTTTCAGGGCAGCACAGTATGAGGAAGGGGTATTCTGCATCAACATTTTGGTGATAAGGTTCCTTCTTTGTGTTTTGGTGCCACCTGGAAGGTCATAGAGTGTGCTTTGCATACTATCAGTTTGGAGGAAAGAATTCCCCTGGTTTGCAATCTATTGTAAGCTAGTTTATGGTAGGTGGAGGCAATGAAAGATGAAGAACTGTAGCATAGGAGAAACAGCATTAGAAGTAAGTAGCCTGTGTAGCCAAGAAACTTATGTTCAATAGCAGTAAAGCATTACCCTTGTGGGAGATGGTTTTCTGATTCTGCCACCCTATTGTTAACCTCTTTATTGGTGCCATCTCCATTGATGAGATGTCAGGAGCTGCCATGTATTTCCCCATGCTGCACACAGGTACTGTCAGATCAGGTGAGGCTGCAGGGCCACTGAACACAATCTTGTCCAGTGACCAGTAAATGATCAGGGAAATACATCAGAGATGTGAACACACTTCCCTTTTACCCTCTGGTTCCCTGGAGGATGATGATTGAAGGACTATCTGAGTTGAGGCTGAGATGTACCCGTTATCCATTGGTATCATTATCTGTTGTTGGACCCACAACCCATTAATGCCTCTTTCACCAGGCTGTCTTTTGGTTACCACAAAGAAAGTGGCAATGGTGACCACATGCCAACTGTGATTTCATTATGCATCAGGTTGCTTGCTTTAAATATTTTCCTACTAATTTCCCTTGTGTCACTTCATTTTTAAGTTTTATTGTTTCAAAGTACAGTTACTGCCAGTATAACGATTCATCTGCTGTATGTCATTTATAGTTTTAGAGCTCAAGGTTTTGCAAGCAGGCTGAGGGAAAGGGTGTTACATTCCCTTCTGTAATTGTCCTTTTCTCAGCAAAATACAAAAATGATAGTTTGCAATGTGATACCCCACGTGCTCTCACCTTTTATCTTCTGAATGTGCAAGATCAAAAGGAAGTGTTGGTGATGTGCCAGGGACTGTGAGTAAATATTAGCAGTACGTTGTGAATGGTGGTTATTGAGCTCACTATGCAGCTTGTGTGTTCAGTCTCCAAATGTTTCCAATGGTGCTGAGCTATTTTTTTGGCTGGAAAACTACCTGTGATCCTTTGGAATAATACCTGATCAGAAGTTGGGTGTACGCTTTTGTCAAGATTCTAGGTTCAGATCAACATTTTCATGCTGTAAATCACAAGCGAATGGAAGTGTTACTTACCTGGTGTCTTGTCTTGTTCCATTGGAGAAGAGATTCAAAGCAGCCCTGCGGAGAAGGACTTGGAGGTGTTGGTTGATGAGAAACTCGACATGAGCAGGCAGTGTGCGCTTGCAGCCCAGAAAGCCAACCGTATCCTGGGCTGTATCAAAAGAAGCATGGACCAGCAGGTCAAAGGAGGTGATCCTGCCCCTCTACTCTGCTCTTGTGAGACCTCACTTGGAGTATTGTGTCCAGTTCTGGTGTCCTGAACATAAAAAGGACATGGAGCTGCTGGAGCAAGTCCAGAGGAGGGCCACGAGGATGATAAGAGGGCTGGAGCACCTCCCGTATGAAGACAGGCTGAGAAAGTTGGGGCTGTTCAGCCTGGAAAAGAGAAGGCTGCGTGGAGACCTCATAGCAGCCTTCCAGTATCTGAAGGGGGCCTACAAGGGTGCTGGGGAGGGACTCTTCATTAGGGACTGTAGTGGTAGGACAAGGGGTAATGGGTTTAAACTTAAACAGGGGAACTTTAGGTTAGCTATAAGGAAGAAGTTCTTCACAGTGAGGGTGGTGAGGCACTGGAATAGGTTGCCCAAGGAAGCTGTGAATGCTCCAACCCTGGAGGTGTTCAAGGCCAGGTTGGACAGAGCCTTGGGTGACATAGTTTAGTGTGTGGTGTCCCTGCTCATGGCAGTGGTGTTGGAACTAGATGATCTTAAAGTCCTTTCTAACCCAAACTATTCTATGATTCTATTTTCCACAGAGATTGGAATTGGTGTTCTACTATCCATAACTAATTCAAGGAATGTGCTTTATTTCTGTTACATGCAAGTTGAAAGTTAAATGTGGGATAAACTCCAAATAAACCTTCACCTTTAAAATGTTTTTCTGTAGTGCATATGAAACATAAAATGAGTGTGTGCAGAAGTTCACTTCAGCCTCTTGTATCCTCTCCGACCTTGAGTACCTCTTGGTTTTTCCCATACCATTTCATCTCCTCTAATATACACTAAGAAAATTAAGTTTACAATATTTTTTACGAATTTCACTGTTTTTCAGTGGGGTTTTTCTCATGGTTATCTGAATCCTGCTTGAAAACATCATTTCCCCAGTCAAACTCCTGATCACATTCTCTGTTTCCTTGATAGTGCTACCTTCCTGCCTCTTGAATATGTGTTTCATCTTGTACTTTGCAGTGTAGCCCATGCTGCTAGTCACCTGTGATTCATGGTCTCAATGTCAGTTACTGTCACAGGCCAGTAATGGCAGCCTTTTCATTCTCTTAGGATAAAAATTCAGATGGGTACCTTTTTGGGCTTTTCCTATTCTGTCTTTCATGACAGAGGAGTGTGCGCTGCAAAGATCCTCTGTGCCTTTACTGTGCTTAAAACTCAGCAAATTACTTCTGATATCCCAAAATATGCTGAATCCACTGCCTGTTGTGTTGCCCAGGTTTGTATCTATAGGCTATCTTTTTCCTTCCCTTTCACTGATAGCTCTGAGACAGGCATCATGCTTTCTCCTGGATCTCTACAGTGCCTGTGATCCTGGTGTTTTATTTGCATCCCTAACTGCTATAGTAATGTACATAACTGTTGGCCTTGGTAGTTTCTGTGTTTGTGATTGCGTTAATGTATCCCCCTGCTGTGCCTTGTCGTTTAGGCAGCTTGCTAGGAAGGAGAAATTGAGTCTTTAACACAGGAAAAATCCAAGGGAGGGATAATGGAAGAAATCCTACTTTTTCATCAGAAAATTCTGATGACTTTATGCTTTCAAAATCAAAAAATCAGGTGGAAAAAATCTAATGAAAACTTGGGAAGAACACTTAATTCTAGCTGTGGAATGTAAATAGCTGTCTTGCAAACCTTATCTAGGAACAAAGATCATGTCCACAGAAGTCGGTATAGGATAACTAAAGCTAGTGACTATGTTGTTGATAGTGAATTTCTCCTTAAATATAGGAAAATCTGATCTCATTTATTACACTGAAATGATCTTACATCAATCAGCAATCGACAGTGACGTGGTGGAGCCACCAGCACTGTGAGTAGCTCGGTGTTGTAAGAGTTCCTGTGTGGTGTATGCAGGTTTGATTTGGGAAACAGTGTGCAGTTGTTTTCAAGGATGTGATATGCAGAACTGTGCTTGTGGATAACTGGGGGATATTAGTCTTAACAGAAGCTTATATTGGTAATCATTATATACTTATGAGCACCAATTTTTTTGACTGATTGCTAGAATTATTGTGCTTCGAGCGTTACGTAGAAGTGTTATATTGTTTAGATATCTTTGTTGCATTTGAAAGTGATTAAGTATAGATTTTTACAGTATTGTTTGGCCCAAGGCTTTGAAAGGTGGTATAACTCCATCTGAAGTGGGGAGAGAAATACACATTAAACACATTTAAAAGGAAACAGTAAGTCATCTAGGTAAGGTATCATGCATTTAGCCCTTATAATCACCGTGTAAACTTGTTTCCTGGGCTTGTCTGGCTGTGGCTGTCATTTGAAACCTAGAATGTAAGCAATTTGGTGCAGGGACAGTTCTTCATTATCTATTTATAACTGTGGCTTGTGCAATGTGGGTAGGGCATATTGGTGCTAGAACAAGACATCTAATGAACATGCACATCTTGTGTTGGGTCATCTTCCATCTCTGTGTTCCTATTTCACTTGTCTGTTGTCATAATGATCTTTTTCTTCCTCTTTGTTTTTCCAGTACCTTCATGGGCTTTTCACCATATCTCCAAAGTATAAAAGTATGGTGTAAGTGTAGCCCAATGAATCAATAATAAATTAGTCCAGATAGAAATAAAACACCAAGATAGCTTGAAAGTGTTAATTCCTAAAATAAGGGAAATGAAGGAAAACCTGCAAAGCAGAGTGAGCAAATGGATCTGAGGGCTTGACTACCGGGGAGCCTTTAACACGGTGCTTTTGTGAGGACAACACTTCTGTGATAGTGTTTCTGGAATCTCATTTTATTTCCTCTTTCTTCTGGAGTTACATAGTTAATTCACAATTGTGTTGTGAAATTTCAGAGGCCTCCTTAAAGTGAGCAGGTTCTTCTGATGTGGCATCTCCACACAGGTAGCGTTACAGGTAGCCTCTAATTACATGTAGTCCCTCAGCCCAGTGGCTCCACTGCTGTTGTGTGAGTACTTCAATAAATCTTACGAAATTAAGTTGTTCTTAGTGCGATAAAGTCCAAGTTCCCACTTGTTACTCCCTAAGTTAGTTTGACATTTTTGGAGAGGAGGGAGAAAAGGGTGAAGACCCAAGGCAGTCTTCCAGTAGCTAAAGGGGACTACAGCAAACCTGGAGAGGGGCTTTTGACAAGGGCATGTAAAGGTGGGCTGTTATTTCAATAATTCAACTTCTGATTACGCATCCTTGTCTCCCAAAGATGATTGATTGTTCAAACTTCCTCTTGTTTTGTTAGCCCTTTTATTGTGAGGTTGAAAACAGGAAAGACATTATTTTAGACTATTTCTATGTGCTAAAATTTGTTCTTTGAGCAAGGGTATAGGTACAGTAACATTGAAACTGTTAGGCAATTCAATTAACATAGGAGAAAAAGCATTGGAGGTAATGTTTTGATAATGTAATGTAAAAGGACTGATTTACAGGAATTCCTTCCTTGATTCTCACTGTTACTTCAGAAAGAATATTGAGCGAGACTGACCAAGTTAAGAGAGCAGGTATCTCAAAGCAGGTATGTTCAGGAGAAAACAATAGGTTCAAACCTCAGCCCCATGCCCTGGTAATGATAGTGTGGCATTTGTTTGCCATCCTTTCTCTTCTGCTAGCTCTCATAGATAAAAAGAATTTTACTCATAAAATGAAATGTTGACTGGCACTAAGAAATACATTTTCATTATTTTCTTACCTTTTTTTAGGAAGCAAGTGTGGAATGTCATAGATTCTTCTGATTTTTTTTTTCCCCAGAGACACCAATTCATCTCTGTTATGCAGATGTATTTTGCTTTTTACTTTTAAAGCAGTTTGTATATATGCCTTTTAGTGACGCTGTGTAACATAATGCATTATTGATCTAAACTGTTCTGTGTAGTTGTGAAAAGAGGATAAAATAAGGTGGGTTTTTTTTCCTTCCAGTTATTAACAGAAGATGACTTATTGCTGTTACTGTCATGTGGGGTATTATATTTATGGGCAAGGACATCATCGTGCTGTATATAAAACTGTAAGGAAATGTGCCAGTGCCAGGATGATGACTGTATTACTGTAACATGAGAGACAGCAGAATATAGACAGATGGAGGGTGTGTAAAAGCAATAGGCTCATATTTTTCAGTGTAAGAGACAGCAGTCTTTGTGTTTACAAGCACATTTGTAATATTGGGATTGCTAGATCAGAATTCAGAGTTTCTGTGCTTCATCTTAGTTCAAAATTTGCCTGTCACTCTAGAATGTCATGGCTTCCCAGGTGCCCACTGGTTGAGGGCTTTGTGTGGTTGAAGTGGGTAGGCTTTGAGGGTAGTTTAGGTTAGAGAGAGGTGTATTTGATTTTAAATGAGTTTATTCATGTGAGCATATACCTTCACACAAGATGTTTTCAAAACTGTTTAGAATTGTAGCAAACTTTGCAAGAAGGAAAATAAGTTCAGCTCAGAGGCCCCCAACTCAAGAGGGACGTGGAGCTGTCGGAGCGAGTCCAGAGGAGGCCATGGAGACGCTGTGAGGGCTGGAGCAGCTCTGCTCTGGAGCCAGGCTGAAAGAGCTGGGCTGGTGCAGTCTGGAGAAGAGAAGGCTCCTGAAGGGGACACCTTAGAGCAGCTCCAGTGCCTAAAGGGGCTACAGGAAACCTGGAGAGGGGCTTTGGACAAGGGCCTGTAGGGACAAGACAAGGGTGGATGGCTTTAAACTGACAGAGGGGAGACTGAGAGGTAAGATTTGGCACAGGTTGCACAGAAAAGCTGTGGCTGCCCCATCCTTGGCAGTGTTCAAGGCCAGGTTGGACACAGGGGCTTGGAGCAACCTGCTCTTGTGGCAGGTGTCCCTGTCTGTGGCAGGGGGTTGGAACTGGATGAGCTTTAAGGTCCTTTCCAACCCAAAACATTCTGTGGTTCTATGAAAGCCATTGTGATGACAACAGAGTTGAGCCAACATGGAGCAAGCATCCTGCACATCCCCAGCACCACCTGAATCTCACCCTTGGAAGCAATGCCTTCTTTACAGGGCAAGGAAACTATGGGATGTTATTTCTTTCTTACATGTAGCCTAAGTACATTAGGCCACAACAAGATTACATCAGTTTGCAACATTTACAACTGCTCTCAATTTTAGGGGCCATTCTTTTGTCTGCAGTGTTACAGAGATTTATGCTTCATGGGTAACCTGACGGTTATGTCCTGCATTTGATCCTGTTTTTTGTATTGCTGTGAAGTCTTGGTCATACTTCCTGGAGCAAAGGGGCAGACCCAAGGCAGAAAGCAATCAGAGGAGAAAACAGCATTAAGTGATAACTCAGTCTTCATGTGTATAATCTTCTTTTAGTAGTGTTTGGGATAATGAAGCAGTTGATCTGTGTACTGGAAGTAAAATAAATTTTAGTGACTCAGAAGTGCTTACTTGTGAAGTTCCTATTGAAGCCATTGCCATCCTGCAGTTACTGTAAGGATTTATGTATCTTTCAGATGATTTTCACACTTGTAGGCTCTATGTCTGAGTATAAAGCTACTGAATAGTGATGGCAGATGTTATTAGGTGGATAAACTACCAATGTGGGACAAAGTAGCCCTTGCCAAGATGAATATTGTGCCTGAAATCATAGGAATGAGAAAAGGTATCCCCTGATTTAAATTTATTTATATAGTCTCTATAAAACTGAATGTCTGGACCTTGGCTTTGGTCCAGAAGCAGTTAAAATCCCTGGTAATCTTTCCACTGATTTAATTGAGCTTGGACCCTGGCTTCAAGAATAGAATTACAATGCCAAAGAGAAAGGGAGGCTTGTCTTTCTCAAGTGAAGATTACTTTATTTGGATGTGCTATGGAATATATTGCGCAGTGGCAAATGAGTGAACCCCAATTGGTATGAGCCAGCTTGAAATCACTACTGAACAACCTCCCCCTGGCAACCTGCGCTGCAGCTCACAAAAATGGATTCCTATGAGAAGGATCATTCATTCGCTCATGCTGGGGGGCACAGGAAGTCAGAAAGTGCCAAAAGAACATACGAGATGTTTGTACTTAATTTGTTTTTATATGTATGCGTATACAGGGAGAGGCAGACACATGGTTTTTTTCATTTGGATTTATTTAATAATACAATTTATGGAGACTGCATCCAGCAGAAGAACTAAATTGATAAAAGACCAAAATCCAGGGTAGTCAATTTTTTGTTGAAAACAAAATATTCTTAGAATGTTTTAATGTAATAACTTACATGCTAAATGTAGCAGATAAAACATTCTTTCACCATCTCCCCCCTCCAAATTCTAAGACTGTGGTGATCAGACACACCTTCCTTACTCTTACTGCTTCTGTATTTGGTAGCAACATTTGGAAAAGCCAGAGAAAGAGGAGAGGAGCAATACTTTGATATTCAACTGCACAGAGTAAATTCTGAGTAGGAAAATGGACAACTTTTTGATCAGAGTCCTTCAGGGTTCTGTGGCTGAAGAAGGACTTCAGTGTCCAAAACATCCCCACCACCTGTATTAATTCATCTAATAGCAATGCCATCCTTCTCTATTAACCTTTCATTTTCTAGAATCCTCAGTCTGCCATCCTTACAGCAAAGCTATTGCTGTTCAAGACTAGATTTATTTTGGGACATTTATGGCTGTTGTACAGTAACGCGCCTGACATCAAGCTAACCCAGCAGAGCATAAACTCAGGCATGCTCTCAGTTCTGATACCCAAGTAAGTCTGAGAGCTGTGGGCACTGGTTGAAGATGGGAGCAGAATCAGCCTGCTGATAAGGAGCTCTGTGTGTGTGGATGTTGAGGTTCAGTCATTCTTTCCTGCAGACTGTAACTGATGCCACATGCCAATTGGCATTTGATAGCACACAGCTACCATTTATTCTGAGTGTACTATTGACTTCAAAGTGGATTGTAGTTTCTTAAAGAGTAAGGTTGAAGAAAAGGAAATATCACTGAAGTGGTTTGAATCAGAATTTGTTTTATTTTTTTGCTTTGTTATCCAGACACTTTCTAATGGGATATGAGATTTGGCATCTTTTGGGTGACATGGTTTAGTGTGAGGTGTCCCTGCCCATGGCCGGGGGTTGGAACTAGATGGTCTTAAGGTCCTTTCCAACTCTAATTATTCTTTGATTCTATGATCTTCTGTTTGTTAGTTATTCAAAAAGCTTCTTTCCCCCACCCCCCGCCTTTTTTTTTTTCCTAAGTATATTCAGTAGGTTAGTCTCAATAATGATTTTTGCTATTGCAGAAAAGAATACTTAAGAATTCAAGGACAGTTAAGACACAAGAAAAAACTCTGTGAAAGTACCCACAAATCTACCCACTGTATGCTTAGAAATAATGATCTGATGAACAGCAAAGATGAAATCAGTGCAGGGATGGCACAGCTTCAAGGAAAACACAAAGAACTAATGAAGGTTTCTAAAACTTCTTAGTTGTCTCTCTGTCTGCAAATTGATTCTCTGATTCTCCTCTTAGCTACTTGAAGATGGAGTGGCTCAAGTGAAGGCTTTAGAGTTACATTAGGCATAACTGGTGTAAATTACAGCAGCATGAGACCCACAGTGCTTTATATTGTGATGCCACAGACAAATCTTATCTAAAGATTTCTGGTTCTGTAGAGGATGAAATGTTCATTTTCCTGTCATCATTCAAGGCAATAGATAGTTTTATCTAATTTTATAATCTGTCTGAACAGTTTTGAGGCTATAAACTTTATTTAAGGATGTGCTTTCTTGCATTTCCGAAGCCATCACCAAGGTCTTCTCTTCAAGCAGGCATCTTTTCCTATAAGCCTGCTTTTGCTCTTGCTTTATGACTGATGGGTTTTGTAGCAATTTTTGGTGACTTTTTATTTAAAGATCAAATAAAAAATCTAAAGATTAAATAAAACTGGGATACTAAAAGCAAAAAGCAGGCTTACAACCACCCCTACTTCCAGCCCACCCACTCTTCCCACTGAAAAAGTGAAACACACCATTGGGACTGCTGTCTTATCAAATGCTGCCAGAACATGTGCTCTGTTTGGTGGTACAGTGCAAAGTCCTATTTAAGCAGGGGTTCTGAAGACCTGGGATACACTTGCAGTGGATGAGGCTGCTAGGAAAGCAAAGGATGAGGGAGGAAGTTCCCTCTGTTAGTGTAGTATCCAAGCACTTTTCCTTGTGTGAAGCGTTGAGGAGCAACACACACCTGCATTCAGGCCAGGGAAAAGACTGCAAGTACAGTTAACTTTCTTTTAATGTCCTTTCTTGAAAGAAACACTGAAGACATTCTTTTTCTGTCAGCTAAATTTTTTTATGCCTAAGGACAATTCATTCTCATCTTCCTTCATGATGACTCACTGGCTCCACAGGTCAGGTTTAATAACAATAGATTCATGCGCCTTAAAGATAGTCACATGCTTAGGTTCTTAGTTGGTTTGGGACCAAAGAACTTGATGTTCTGTAGATCAACCATTTTGGTTTTGTACAAGTTTTAGTGATCTGCCAGAAAATGAGTTTCAACAGCCTGAAGGCTCCTGAGCAAAGTGACTCAAGTCTATTTACATGGTAACCTTTGAAATGCTCGGATTCACCTGCATGATAATTTGTTTGAATAAAGATTTGGATATAAAAGTGGAATTAAACCTTTATGATGACCTTTAGAATGATTTGGACACATTTTCATCTTGGCTTGCTCTTTAAAACCTGTGCAGTTACTGATCCATTATGTGGGTAATGAAACATTATCTGAAACAGCTCTAATATCTGCATTGAGCTATAAGTGTGAAGAGGCTGTCTTGTTAGTATTTGGATGCTATTTCTGGTTTATTTTCAGCCTAACTTATAAGCATGAAGTGCTGTGCAAGTGTTCATTCTCTTATTTTCAGTTTTGCACTCCATTTAGATTCTGTCTTTGGCTTTATCCCTGATTGTGCTCCCTCAAGGGAGAGGAGAGTCTTGAGATTTTAAGTATTAAAGAGGTTTACTCTAATTAAAAAATTGAAACCTATTAAATATGTATATTGCACGTGAAGTCCTGGAAGTTCTTCATTCCACTTGGTTTCCACAGAGCTAACTCTGCTACTATAAATGCCATCGTTTTTTGTATCTACATCATGTCTGTCACCAGTGATATTGAGGACCATGTGATGTTTGGTTAAGTCATATTAAGACATGGGATCTGTACATGATGTTTCAGAAGTGGTAATTTTAGAGAAGGAACATGAGTACTCTGAATACCCTTTACAGTGGAAAACCATGCGATAGCTTCAGTTGTATGGGTTTTAACCAGATGTGGTTCAGGTTGGACTCTCAGGGTTGTTTGTTTTTAACCTTGTAGTACAAAACAAGTCCCAAAGTTTAGTTAAACAAATACTCTGAGTTAGGATGGTGTGCAGTCAACACAAAATTATAGACGAAGTTGAAGTGTATGGGAGGGTCATCAACAAACCATTCCTGGAGTAAGGAAATTTGGAGAGTCACTTATGTTCTGCTTGAAATCTGTTCTGAAAGATGTGATGATGTACACCGCAAATCTGAACCCATATAACCTGTAGGCCAAGAAGTGTGCAGTGTGATTTCATTTCATTTACACAAGGAGATTTCCATATGTGACATCATTAAAGTCTGAATAATGACCTGTATCCTTTGTATAGCTGGAAAAACACACTGTGATAAAGAGGTAGGGACGCTGTTGCTTATAAATTGAGGAATAGAATTCATCAGAAGTGAATGTGTGTATCTTTGGCTGGCACCAGGGAGAAGGAAAAATAAAAGCTGCCCTCCTATTTTTTATGGAAAATGAAATATTTTTAATCAGCATTCTTGAAGTGTGACAGTCCTTTCCAAAAGAACCCATTCAGCATCTCACAGGGGCCCTGGGACTTCCCTGCTGTCCCTGTGTGGGCTCAGAGTGTTTCTATTTACCATTCATGGACTTAAAATCAGAGCTAGACAGAATTTAACCCTGTGAATGTTCTTGAACATCTCTGGGTAACTGAACCTATTTTACCCAGAACTGAAACAGCAGGCTTTGCAATTGTATTTCTCGTTGAAAGATTCTTTTTGATGTTAGAATTCCAGATTAATATAGTTAAAATCCCAGATAGGCAGCACTTGTGGTTCCTTGCACTTTCAAATCAAAATGCTGCTGTTGGGGTTTCAGAAGTGCTTGGTGGCTTGTTACAAAGAAAACCATACCCCATCCCATCCTGAAACATCTGCATTCTTCCATAGATGGGAATTTGCATGCACATGTCAAATGTCTCAAACTAACTTCGGGTAGTTTCTCATTTTAGGCAGCAGAATTTCCTGATGAAAAATACTATTTGTTAAATACTTTCCCAGTCATATTATTTATTAAGTCCATATTGAATGTGTCTGCCTACAGAATAAATTGATTTCAGCTCTACAGCACAACAATGAGCTATTCTAAAGAATGAAAAAGGCAAAAGAAAGGAAGAAAAAAAGTTACTTTTAATAAAAGAAGCCAGATGCTGACTTCATATTTTCTGGGGAAAGAAACCCCAGGTAAATTTAATGCTTTTCATTGAGTCCCTTTAGTGAAATTATATCTAGTGTTTTGATCTAATGCAATTCTTAATGTAGTAACATCTTTTGGCTCAAGAGGCTCCTTACTCTTTCCAGACTAATAAATCTCTGTGAGGCTGCTGCTTTTGGCAAGCAGGGTAACTCATGTTGCTTATAGATGATTTCTTTGTGGAGTTTTTTTTAGTACATTCTGATAAATCCTGCTCATTCAGTACAGCTTCTAATAAAAGATAGGAATGTCTTTTTTGTTTTCAGAAACACTGAAGTGTATTTTTAAAGAAAACAATTTTAACTTTTCAGGGCCCATTGAAACAGAGAATGTAAGTCAAGCAATAAGCTAATTATTACAGTACTATTAAGTTACAGAGCTTTAAATACCGATATGAAAAGTGGCTGTTAAGGTCTTGATTTAAATCTGTCAGCAGAGACCTTGTATTGGACCTGTAGGCTCTGATTCTACAAACACACAGTGCTATTGAAGGCAAAGTTAAGAACACACATGTAAGATCATCAGGAGCGAGATTTTAGCAACCTGTCTCTTTCTGTTGTTGTCTACTCAATTCCCAATTTTCAGTTAAAACATGTTCTATAAACTGGATGAAGTTACTGGTTGGCAGCGAAGGGTGTCAGCTTTCACACCCCTTTTCTATAGGACATTTTGAAATAAAGGTGACTTCAGGTCACCTAAAGAATGCTCGGGAAGAAATCCGCTCTGAAGTGCTCAGTGGAATGAATTTTTAGAGCTCTACCTCTTCCAGGTTTTCTGTGCACCATGCCAATAGCATTCATCTTGGGTTTAGGTCTTCCAGGTCAAATTCTGTGGTAGTGAAACATGCAGCTTTACAGCAGCAGAGTTTTTTGCCATCTGGTTTCAATTGGGTATGTGAAGGCTAGAGAGTGCCAGGAGTGGATTAGAATCACATGGAAGACTCCAGATTTATTGTGTTTGCAAGTGTCCATTCGCAGCAGCGTAGTTGGTTAGTGGCTTCTGGGACAGAGGAAGGATTGAAGGATTAAAAAAGAAGAAATCCCAAATCTCCCTAGTGATATTTAGGTAAAATAAGTGAAATTATATTTCTGAAGGTAAATGGCAGTAGGTGAGATCTTTCAAAGGCAGAAAAAAGTTTTTGGGCAAAGAGGGACTTGCACTCTGTGAGAATTGAAGGCATTATAGTTTGTGGAAGGTGAGGAGTTGTTCTCTATTGCAGATGTACAGGGTTGCGGAGGGGAAAAAAGCAAACCTGGAAAGATTCAATATGTGTGTTAATATTATCCCTGAGGAGGAAGCCTGCAGTAATGCCATTCTGCTCGTTCAGAAACTTCTTACTCAAGAGTTGGATCTTCCTGACAAGGAGGCTGAGATTTTGGAAGGAAGGTTCTGACTTCGGAAGCATGGTGTTTTGATAGGAGCCTAAGAGATTTAGGCTTTTATCATAGGAGCAGTTTAATTAGTACTCTCAAGGCTGACAGAGTTTTCAAGCCTGAAAGTATTCCATCTTGAAATCAAGTGAGATAATTTGAGTTCATCCTGAAGAGGTTAGTCTTGGCAGTCAATCTTTCTGAGTATTCTTTCTGAGTATAGAAAAAGCAGCCTGTTGTAATGGTCCATTAATGCTGTAGAACAAAAAGTGATGTAGTCAAAGTCTTTGGTAGCCTAATTTATACTATTCTCCCCGTTTTGAATCCAATATCCTATGTTTCCCAACCTTTCAGTTGTTTACCAGTGGTTTATTCTGAAAATCAACTGATTTGTTTTCAGTGATTGTACTTGAAAAGTAAGGATAAGCAAACTTCTTTGATTCACTGTCTTCCTATGTGCATTCTCAGCAGTGCTAAAATAGCAAGCACTAACGAGCAGCATTTCTGGGACAACACTCGTTGAGTGGAGAAAGTTGCCACTTCATAGTCAGGATTTGGCCAAATCCTTGGAGAAGATGACAGTAGCCTTCTCATCTTTCCTGCTCCCTGCCTGAGTTTTCAGCCTGCAGTGACAGACCATTCTCTCCCTGTGCTACTGTAGCATGTTGTCTGCCATCCACCTTTTAGGAACATCACTGGCATACATCCTGGATCTTGCTTTTAACTTTCCTTTTAAGAGGGCTCAGTGCTTGCTACACAGCATAAGGAAATCGAGTGCTTTTATTGATCCGATTTCATGACTCTAAACCAAAGGGTAATTCATACTACAAAGAGGTGATTTTTAAAATTCTTTTGTATGAAAAGAGTTATTTCGTAGCAATAAATGCTGCAAGCCAGCAGTAAGGCCAAAAGCTTAATATGATTCAGGCAAGGATTGCGTGTATTCTGTTTATCTGGCAGAGCATGATTTATAATGGACAATACTTTATTAAAGAGTTCATTTTTCAGTATATATCATATTTTTTTTCCCTGTAAAGAAGCTCAGACACATGCAGTGGCTCTAAATGGACCAGCACTCCACTGCAGCGTGACCCTTTTCCCTATTGCCAACCTCCCATGTCTCTGTTTTAATAGCCTATAGAAATTGAACTGTTCTTCACTTCACACATCATTTACTTTATGCAGTGAATTGCCCAAAGCAACAAAACTGAAAAGTAATGAGCCATCCAGATGATTTTTACTAAAATAAGACTTGGATGCCATGCTGCTTGGTTTCCTGTGATAGCAAGTTGACTGCTTTTCTGATCCAAACAATAATCTTAAGACAGGGCATTAAAATAAGATATAAAAAAACTTCGGGTACACATGCAGATGCTAAAGGAATGTATTGCCCTTCTTCACACCTTGGGAAATGTGTGTGGCTTGCTGAAGGACAAGGAGAGAACTCCCTCAGCAGCCTTTTGCTGACAAATTTTGTGTCCCATCCATAAGAGAGGGGATGGAATCTAGGTGTAATCACACTGAATGCTAGCAGTGTTTCCATCGGTGTTCCTTCTGTGATTTCAGAATTATAATCAAAGTCAGGGCTGCAAAAGTGGGGCATAAGCAATGGCAACAAGACAGGTTGGTACCTAGTGCTAGGAAGGTGAGGACATGCAGGAAAAGAACTCATTGCGTTAATACGGATGCGTACGTGTGTGATTTACCTACATATTTATGGCCCTTTTTCTTCTTCATGGACTAAAATGCATTCCTCCCTATTACTGCAATCAGAAACAGCACATGAAGGAATCGTGCAACGAGTATCACATGCCTGCACACAGCAGGTGTATAATACATGAAATGAGCTTGCCTCCAAAAAAAACGTGACTGTGGCTTGAATACTCAAATGAATACTAAAAACTGACTTTAAGGAACCCCACTGGAAAGAACCCAGGCTTTTGGCCTGTAATAATAATACTTCACTTACCACATGCCTCTCAAAGGGTTGCATTGTGGTAGGATGTTATAAGAGCTCCCAACTAGAGATCATAACATGTTGTAAATGGGTTTATGATCCCAAGATGCATTTCCCTTATGGAAGTGGGGCATGAATGCAGGTAGGAAACCAGGGTACTGTGGTCAGGAAAGAACCACATAGAATGGGGACAGCTGCACATCTGCATCAGCATGGAGAGACAAGAGCTGATCTCTGGGAAGCTTAAACCAGAGGCTGTCTGCAGCTGTACAGTGATTCAGCAACTCTTTGTTCTTTGTCCCTCCTCCCTGATAGTCATTGTCACATTATCTCATCTGTAGTGTGTGCAGCAGGACCACCACATTCTCCCTCCTTCAAGTAACTGGCTTAAAATATAAAGGAGATATTTTCATGGGCAATCATTGAGGAACTAGGAGAGCATGAAGACATTATCAGCGAGACCAAAGGATTGCTTCAGGCAGGAAGTTATGGCATATACTCTTCTTTTCCTTACAGATTTTTCTTAAAAATATTAGATGCCTTAGTCAAAACCATCTTTACTAAATACTCAAAGGCTTCACAACAACTAGGAATTACGATTAAAGTAGATCCTATTTGAAATTAATCCCAACTTCTGTAATACAAAGGTAGCGTTAGAGGAAGCATGTCTATAGAAAACCTTGACTTTAACCTCTGAGTTAAACCGTGTTCTATGTAGAGTGATGCACTCAACTCAGGTGAGGTATCTAAACAGTCCACTGTGACATACATTTGTACTTGTATTGAATTGTGTGCAGCGGTTTTGTGTAAAAATTATATTCCACAACTGTCTGTCATGCATGTAGAAACAGCATGGGCTAAAAGCAGTGATGGAATATTCCCAGGGTCCCGAAACACCAACGTAATCCAGCATGTGCTTAATCCAAAGTGTATTTCTACAGGTTTCCAAGAATTCATTTGCATTCTTAAAATTAAGTATAAGCTTAAAGAACGTGACCCAAGTTAAAGCTAAAATAAAGATGAATTGGTCTGTCCTGGTACAGTTTATTGCTCTGGGAACTTGGTCTCTTTTTCCTTTCAATGAGGCACTGCAAGTTGTACATGCAGCTTACTTGTGAGAGACTTAAGTGCTTACAGTAGCTGAATAGAATATGGTTGTATACATATGGGTTTGATAAATAGGTATGAATAAACAAGCATTTATTCCAAAGTATCTGTTCTCCATAATATTTTCCTGTAAGACTTAAACCATAATATTACTTAAGTTCAAACATTCAAGGGATTTCCAGAAAAACAAACATTACTTCCTCTTCCAAATCTTCTCATCACAGTGTTGTTTTCCAACACTAAGTTGTGATCCAACACAGCAGATGTTTAAGAAAATGACCTGAAGTGTTGCTCTTCACTAGTGATACTTTGCAAACAAGGTCCACTTACAGATGTTGTCTTAAACCATTTAACCGAGTACAAATCAACAAACCAGAGAATGTGTCTAATAGCCAGGATTTTTGATTGGAAGTCAGCCTTTCAGAAAGACTTCTGTAGGGAGAACACATGCTTTTAATAGTACATAAGAGAATTTCAGATAAGAGGAGACCTGAGAATAGTGTATGCTTGATTTCAGGCTGTTGTTTCATTTCTATGTTAAGCCAGTAGCGCCCATAGGGTGGTTCTTTGCTTCATATACCCAGGTTGCTAGCACTTTTTACCATGTTGCCTCCTCCATTGTGTAAAATCAGTTACTTGGCTTTAATTAGAGGTTCTGACACTTCAAATGCTGGGGTTTTTGATGGGCTGGTTGATTTGTTTATAAGGCCAGGTTGGACTCAGGGGCTTGGAGCAACCTGCTCTAGTGGAAGGTGTCCCTGCCTGTGGCAGGGGGTTGGAACTGGATGACCTTTAAGGTCCTTTTGAACCCAAGCCATTCTCTGATCCTAAGATGCTATGATGGTGCTTGCACAAGTGTTTGTGTACCTGTGTACAAGTATTGTGAACCTGTTCCCTATTATTACCAAACTGGCAAAACAAATGGTTGGTTTTAAGCCACATCAGGACCTTGATAGGGTTTGTTGTGCAGTTTTGCAGCAGCTGTGCCCTTGTCCTTCTCACAGGGAAACAAAGCAATATCTAGACGATCTTTAAGATCTCTTCCAATCTTAACCATTCTATGATCATGAAGCCCTGGTACAGTGTTGCTGTTAGTCCCCAGCCAGGAGCTTACTTGACTCCAGGCACGTAAGTGTCATCAGTGCACTGAGTGGCTGAGGTACAAAGACTGATGTATCTTGAACCCACACTATAGCATGTTGTGTGCTAACTTTTGTGTACAGACAAAGCTTTAAACTGCTGAAGTAAAATAGTTTAAACTGAATTCTCTAATGGGTTTTCAAACATTTAGTTGAGTTTCAGATTTGACTTACAGGAATTTTTCTAAGAAGGTTTGCACTCAAAAAATTTTCATGTCTCTAATAAAATACAAGCCAGTAGCCTCATTAACATTATTGTCATGATCACAAGGCAGATTCTCATGTAAAGCTGACATCCAACAGCCTGTGCTTAATTTGGTGTCAGCCTTCTTCCCTGAAACACTCAACATAGAATCATAGAATGATTTGGGTTGAAAAGGACCTTAAAATCATCTAGTTCCAACCCCCTGCCATGGGCAGGGACACCTCACACTAGACCATGTTGTGCAAGGCTCTGTCCATCCTGGCCTTGAACACTGCCAGGGATGGAGCATTTAACACTTCTTCGGGCAACCC
Organism: Nestor notabilis; assembly: GCF_000696875.1. NCBI lineage: Eukaryota > Metazoa > Chordata > Aves > Psittaciformes > Psittacidae > Nestor > Nestor notabilis. The sequence goes on along the minus strand of NW_009927716.1, from coordinate 103,658 downwards.
ATTCCAGTGCCTCACCACTCTCACAGTAAAGACCTTCCTTCTTATATCTAAGCTGAACTTCCCCTGTTTTAGTTTGAACCCATTACCCTTCATCCTATTGCTACAGTCCTTTGACAAAGAGTCCCTCTTCAGATACTGGAAAGCTTCTGTGAGATCAGGAAAGGCAGGATGGCACCTGGGTATCCTACCATTGGAGTTCATATGGCACCAGGCCTGCTGGCAGCAGACGGGGTATGCCTGTCCCAAAGGGGGAAAAGGATTCTAGCCCAGAAGCTAGCAGGGCTCATAGAGAGGGCTTTAAACTAGGTTTAAAGGGGAAGGGGTTAACACCAGGCTTGCTAGACATGAGCTAGTGGGTAGCATGCCACTGTTGGAGTCCAGATCCACAGGGCAATTTAAATGTGTTTATGCCAATGCCCACAGCATGGGCCACAAACAGGAGGAGCTGGAATCCACTGTGCAGCAGGGAAATCATGGCATAATCACCATCACAAATGTGGTGGGACAGTTCGCATGACTGGAGTGCTGCAATGGATGGCTGCAAGGTCTTCAGAAGGGATAGGCAAGCAAAAAGAGGTGGTGGGCTTGTGTTGTATGTCAGAGAGCGCATCAGCTGCCTTGAACTCAATGTTGTGAGTGAGAAGGTTGAGCGTTTGTGGGTGAAGATCAGGGGGAAGGCCAACCAAGCAGATATCCTGGTAGGAGTCTGTTATAGACCACCCAGCCAGGAGGAAGCTGCAGATGAAGCATTTTTCAAGCAACTGGGAGAAGTTTCACAATCACTTGCCCTTGTTCTTGTGGGGGACTTCAATCTACCAGATGTCTGCTGGAAGTACAATACAGCAGAGAAGAAACAATCCAGGAGGTTCTTGGAGATAACTTCCTGACAAAGCTGGTTAGTGAGCAAATAGGAGAGATGCCTGGCTAGATTTGCTGTTCACAAACAGAGAAGGACTGGTGGGCGATGTGGTGGTTGGAGGCCATCTTGGGCAAAGCGATCATGAAATGATTGTATTTTCAATCCTTGGAGAAGTCAGGAAGAAGGTCGGCAAAACCTCCACCTTAGACTTCCAGAGGGCTGACTTTGACCTGTTTAGGATGCTGGTTGGCAGAATTCCTTAGGAAACATTACTGAAGGACAAAGGGTCCAGGAAGGCTGGATGCTTTTCAAGAATGAAATCTTCAAGGTGCAGGAGCAGGCAATAAAAGGAGGGCCAAGGAGAACCTCCATCCTCTGCTGGATACTAAGGGAAACCTAGTGACTGAGGATGAGGAAAAGGCTGAGATACTTAATGGTGCCTTTGCCTCAGTCTTTAATTGTCACACCAGTTATTCTCAGGGTACTCAGTTCCCTGAGTTAGATGGCAGAGATGGAGAGCTGATTGAAGTCCCAGTAATTCAGGGAGAAATGGTTAGTGACCTCCTGCTCCACTTAGACGTACACAGAACTATGGGGCCAGATGGATTACACCCAAGAGTGCGCAGGAGCTGGCAGAGGAGCTCTCTAAGCCACTCTCCATCATCTATCATCAATCCTGGTGTAGTGGGCAGGTCCCAGAGGATTGGGGGTTGGCCAGTGTGACACCTCTCTACAAAAAGGACAGGAAGGAAGACCCTGGAAACTCCAGGCCTGTCAGCCTGAGCTCAGTGCTGGGGAAGGTCATGGAACAGATGATCCTAAGTGAGGTCATAAAGTACATGCGAAAAAACTGAGGTACGAGACCCAGTCATCATCGGTTCGTGAAGGGCAGGTCCTGCTTGACCAACCAGATCTTCTACAATAAAGTTGATGAGGAAGAGGCTGTGGACAATGTGTATTTGGACTTCAGTAAAGCATCTGACACTGCTTCCCACAGTGTTCACCTGGAGACGCTGGCTGCTTATGGCCTGGGTAGGTGGATTCTTCACTGGATTAGAAACTGGCTGGATCGCTGAGCACAAAGACTGGTGGTAAATGGTATTGCATCTATTTGGTGACCAGTCATTAGTAGTGTCCCTCAGGGCTCAATGTTAGGGCCAGTGTTGTTTAATATCTTCATTAAAGATCTGGATGAGGGAATTGAGTGCACCCTCTGTAAATTTGCAGGTGACAGCAAGCTGGGTGGGAGTGTTGATGTGCTGAAGGGTAGGAAGGCTCTGCAGAGGGATCTGGACAGGCTGGATCGATGGGATGAGGCCAATAGTATGAGGTTCAACAAGGCAAAGTGCTGGGTCCTGCACTTGGGCCACAACAACCTCCTGCAGCTCTCCAGGCGTGGGGAAAAGTGGCTGGAAAAGCTACTCATAGAAAAGGACCTAGGGGTGCCGATTGATGGAGCTGATCATGAGCAGCTGGTGCCCAGGCAGCCAAGAAGGCCAGCAGCATCCTGGCCTGTATCAGCAACAGTGTGGCCCTCAGTGACATGGTTTAGTGGTGGACTTGTCAGTGCTGGGGTAGTGGTTGGACTTGGTGATCTTGAAGGTCTTTTCCAACCTAGTTGATTCTGTGATCATATGATTCTAGGATACACGAAAAAGGCTGGTAGGATTTGCAGTGTGTGGTGTTCAGGAGTTTCCTAAACCTATACAATAGTTATGAAAATTTCTCCTAGATGTCAAAGTTTATCTTGAAAATGCATTTTCATTTCAGTTGTGACAGTCTAGTCTAAAAATATGCTTAGTGACATTTTCCTCAGCATTCAGAAAATACGTTTTTTCCCCTGCCTGTAACAGTAATTATTTTTAAAGGCACAAGATTTTATGCCACTTTAATGCCTATAATTTTATCCCAAGACCTGCATATTCTTATGAACAATACAAACTTTTATCAGTGGAGATGAACAAATTACCTGCTTTTTAATGCTTTTAGGATCAGGGTCTCAGTTCTAAATATCATCAGCTTTGATTAAAGGATAAGATTATAACCTAGATAGAACCTATTACTCAAAACACATGTAGTTGAGGTTGTGAGAACATCCACTGAGGATGTAATGGAGAGAGGAAAGGTCAGTGACACTGTTGCCTGTGGCTCAGAGATCTCTCAGCTTGTACTGACCTGATAGAGCAAGTCTGGCAGCATGGCGACAAAATAAATGCAGCTGTATTGCTTCCAGACATGAGCTGTCTCCTGCAGAGTTAACTTGGGTGTCATTGTACTGCTGGCATGATAAAGCTGCAACCTTGAAAAGCCTCCAAAGGATGATTGAAGGCCACTTTTTTTCCTATTTAGAAGCTTAAAAGCTTTATGCAGGTACCTCAGCAGCAGCAGCAGGGTGAAATATAGGCTAGCTCTCTAATGGTTAATCTTGATTTGCCAGACCATCAATTTTCTAATTAGTTTTTGCAAAACTTCAGAATAATTTAAAGCATTAGTTTAAACTTATATAAGTATCAGTTGATTGAATTCAGCATTTTAAGTTATTTGATGGAGGGTGTCCCTGCCCATGGCAGGGGGTTGGAACTGGATGAGCTTTAAGGTCCCTTGTTTGGTTTGCAAAGCGTGTTAATTCACACAGAACACATGACATTCTCCTTTACAGCCAGTCTGCAAAGCTGGGAGAGCATCCACACAGGCAGTGCAGTAGCTGTGTGGAGGAAACATGGAGCTATAGCTTCCAAAATGTAGCATCAGCTGTAGTCATCAGTACATATTGTTATGCAGAACCATCATTGTTTCTTTCATCAGCAAGATTAAGTCATGGCTTTTAAATACCCTTTTTTTGGGACGAATACCTGAGTTCTTCCAACTTTATGGCCTTGCTGACAAGACTGTAGTTTGTTTTAGGCTTTGCTTCTTGCAGTGGATGCCTGCCAAGGATATGTTGTGTATGCATGGATTAAATACAGTGCTGTCTTCCTTATTACCCCCTAGTAAGAAAACATGCTCTCGTTTTGGCAGTTGTAATTCTTGGTCTGTGTTTCTATCTTCTTCTCTCGCTTTCTGCTTCCATAGCTCTGTCAGTCTCCTTCATTGTTTTCCCTGTTATTTCTGTCCTTGTAACAACTCCAGCTCTCAGCCTATAGAGCATCATCCACAGTCCTGTGTGTTAAAAAGAGGTGGTTATGTTAATGGCACAGGCTTTAGCACTATGCTGCAGACCGTGGAAAAGAGCATAAAATTCATATCTTTAAATCCTTGCCTCAGACTGTGTGTAGATTTGATGGTGGTGTGCTCTTCATAGCATTTGCAAGACTGTTACTCATTGCCATGAAAGCTGAGAATTATGTAGGAATAGTTAGATATTGGAAAATTAGGATTATGGCACACATGCCATATTCATAGGAAGCTTATTAGTCTGAAGGTTATAGAGTTAAGCAGACACAGATTTTGACGAATTATCAAAGGTCAGGCAACTGACATCATTGTGGAATGATTGTCTTTAATCCATGCATGTCTCATTATTGCTGTTAAAGATGCTATTTGGTGTGAAGTCCTTGATGCCCTCAATTTACTTGACTTATCATGTGAACTTGGTACAATCTTCGAGCCTCCTTTCAGACACCTGTCAGCAGAGCTTCATGTCCTGGAAACATTCCTGGCTAAAAAATGACGCTGGTTTTCAGTTTGGCCAGAATAAATACTCATTTTCTGCTATACCATTCGTACTGCAAAGCAATGTGCCTGGTATCATGTTGTCAAATGTGATAATGTGAACAGTGTTGTAGTGAGGAGCCTGAAACGAGCAATGTGACACAGTGTGGAAGGATCACGTAGCTGCTCGTGGGCATGAGATCACTGTGTGACACGAGTGTGTAGCCTACAACGATATTCTTTCAAACAGGCCATCTGCTGTACTTCTTGAATTGCGGATTCGGGCAATGTCCTGGCATTTGTGGGATGAGAGGGAATAATTCAAACCCAAGACACAGTGCATAGTGAGGGGAACTCTGTTGAATTTAGCAACCAGCCTTTCTGCATTCAGCATTGAGGTGTGCAAATAAGCAGTGTAAGTCATGTCCTGAGGTGCCTGAACTTAAAGGAGGAGGTGGTAGGAAAGGGAACTAGTGGAATGGATGTTACCACAAAATATCTGTCACATACTAGCCTAATGGAGCCCCTGGCCAAAAGCCAGGCCCTCAGCTGGTGCAGATCAGCCTTGCACCATGGAAATCAATGCTGCCATGCAGCTTTGCTACCACTGCAGATCTGCATCCAGGCTCTAAAGGTACATTCAGATTTTGCGTTGTTAAACTATAGAGAGAAGAGACAAAATTATGATGCATAGAAAGGTGTCATCTTTGTCCAAGATGCAGCTGAATTAATTGCGCATTGTCGATGTAGTCAGTTTAATTAGAATGGATTTGTTTATATTGTACTTCAGAAACAGTACAAATGAAAAATGTTTTTAAACTGGGCAGGCTTCCAGTACATTTTGTTTAACTGTCTCATCTTTCAAAATCTCCCCTTTTTCATTCAAAGAACTACTATTTTTCTGTCTTGAAAACTTTTATTTATAACCTGTCTTGAGTGTGTGTTAAATTGGGGTCTTTATTACTATTTGTGTTGATCTTTCAATGTAAACCCTTAGGGAATCCAAGTTGCATTTTAACCCTTTTTCAAAGCTATCAACATACAGTTCTCTTGGCACTTGTAAATGAAACATTTTTATTAAGTAACTTATAAGAAATGTTGTAGAACCCTCTAGGTCATTTGTTAAAAGATTTGCTGCTTGTTGGTGATGGGAAAGAATGATACAATGCTGAGAAATGTTGGAGGAGGAAATTAAAAGTTTATTGGTTTATGTGAATCTGTTGGAAATGGGTCATGCTGAGGTCTAAGGTGTATTTGAAATGACTTTGTGAAGTGCTCTGACCACGGTGATTTTTGAAATGTAATAAATGCTTCTTTCAGTTTATCTCCCCATTAGGGCATATATTGTCTATAGTAGAGACCGGTAAACTGTGTTAACACAATATTAAGATCGCACAGTTAAAATCTGGTAAATTTAAGACATACCAAGACTAATGGGTTCCCAGAAGAACTTTAATTTGGCAGTATTTCACATCTATCAGCTTTACAACATGTCGTGGTTTAAGCCAAGCTGGCAGCTTAGTGCCACACAGCCACTTGCTCACTATCTGCCCTGTGATGGGGAGAGAATTGGAAAAAAGGTGAAACCTGTGGGTTGAAATAAGAACAGTTTAATAATTGAAATAAAACATAATAATGATGATGACAAAAAGGGGAATAACAAATAGGGAGAGAGAAGAATAAAGCTCAAGAAACCCAAGTGATGCACAGTACAATTGCTCACCACCCATTGACCAATGCCCAGTCCTAAGCAGTGATTGGTGGCTCCCAGACAATTCCCCCAGTTTATTTACTGGGCATGATGTGCTGTGGTATGGAATATCCCTTTGGTTAGTTTGGGTCAGGTGTGCTGTCTCTGCTCCCTCCTGGCTTTTTGTGTCCCTCCTCACTGGCAGAGCATAAGACTGAGAAGTCCTTGATCAGGATAAGTGCTACTGAGCAACAACTAAAACATCAATGTGTTGTCAGCATTGTTCCCAGACTAAAGCCAAAACACAGCACTGCAGCAACTACTAGGGAGAAAAAACTCTATCCCAACCAAAACCAGGCCACAATATGAACATATGCTCTGCGTCAGATCTTTACATTTCTGTTGCTTACCCAGAGCTACGTGGATTTACATAGCTGTACTCTCAATGCTATTGGATATGCTTTTCTGGCCTAATCAAACTATTTAGCTACTTATTTTTCATATCGGTAAAGGATTGATCCTTCAGGACTCAGTTTGGAGAAGTCTGCCAGATACACTGTCAGGAAATGGATTATTAATCTAAAATAACAAGCAAAAGAAGTGAACCCTCATCTATAGTAGAAGGTGTAAGTGACCTTATCAAGGTAACAGTCCTAAAGTGTGTATGCTTATAGTCTAGTCCAAAGGAGTGGTGGGGGTCACACTAGCTCTCAGATGGCTGGAAGGCAGTGATGGCTGCAGTGGGATACTTGCTATGGGCTGGCTGAATGGCTGCCTCACCCAGTGCTGGGCAATTTGGGGATGAAGCGTATGCTGAGGGGACTGTGGAGCCCTTGAGTTTAGTTACAGAATTGCAATTGGCCTTCTGGATTACAGCCCTAGGAATTTAGGGTAGTTGACCCTCCTTTAGTGATGCTACCAAAAAAGACAGCCAAAGCAGTTGTTCTAATGGAGTCTGGGTCCCATGGTAATTTACTGAGGACAAGATTCTGTGAAAGGTAAGGTCTACATAGGATCAGTTATTAAATGTGAAGTATTTTAAAAGGGCCCAAGAGAATCAAGTGCCTAGTTCTGTTAGTCAGCTTTTAAATAATCCCAAACAAATCTCTTTTATTAAATTCTACTTAAGTTTTTAAATTTAATTGCAAAATAGCCTGTATTTAAAAGGTTTGTAGTCGTCTTCTGCTTGGCACTCGCTTTACACACAACAAGGTCTTGAATGTTGTTCTAACCAACTCAGCTAAGATAGCAGTAAATAAGACTGTCAGATCTGTGAATTTCAGTCACTAATGCTCACTGTTTTCCTTTGACTGGTTATGGTACCACAGTGGACACCAAAGTAGACAAGCCAATGTAAGTAGCCTGGCATTCTCTTTTCAAGTGCAGTCAGCAGCATCACCTTTGTAAATTATTGCCGTTTCCACCTCCAGCTTAATTTTCTAAGGAGATAAATTCCATTTCCTTCTCGCCAGACTCGTCACGTGAATGTGACATAACTTCACCCAGCATTGTTATGGAAAAAAGAAAATAGGATGTGGACCTGGTTGAAGGACTGTTGCTGGGGAGGTACCTGCAGTGTATGTGGCTTGGCTTGGATTGGGTTCTTCCTGCCAGTGTGTTTGGTTTCTCCCTGCCAGTACCGAGTGTGTCAACTACAGATGGGAGGGAGGTCCTATTCTTCTACTTCACCTTTCTGGGGGGTTAAAGACCTCCTGGAGTTGGAGAAACCATATGGTCTGATTAGTTTGCCTAGCAAATACCAGTAGGTAATGTGCAGATGCCTGCTGTACACTTTAAAACATCTATAGGTGGGAGAGATGTTTAATTGTAGTTGAATCCCCCTTTCTCATATATGTTGTAATGCAAAATTAAGCATACATTTGCAGGTCCCTGTAACACCAGAATCATTTTTGTTTCCCAGAGTGAAGTTTTACCACTCTTCAGTGGAGGACCAAAGGGGAAAGGAGTGTTCTGTGCTAAAGAATTCTCTTCCATGGAACACTTGGAAAGCCTCCTTTTAAAGTGATTTAATATGGATTATAAAGGAATTTCTTTTTTTTTGTTTGTTTTTTTAATGGTAGACTACTCAAAATAAACATGGTGGTGTAGGAACACTACATACATCCAACTGGATTAGTCCAGTTAATAGCGATTAGAAAAGATTCTACATTTGTTTGGAACCTTTCATGGATTAACCTGGCTGGTTGAGGTTGATCAAATTAGACGTTGTTCTTCTAATTGCTCTTTGAGTTACACAACAGATGGCCAATATTCACTTTAATTAAAACAAACCCTTTTATTTACCTTGCTGAAGTATGGCAGCCAAGCTTCATCTTCAACAGAAACACATGGAAACCATAGAAGACGTGCAATTTTTATAGATTAATGAACTCTCTATGTGCTTTCATAAGAATTAAAGTACTTTCCTGGGAGATGCTTCAGTATTATTTTCCTTCCTTCCTTCTTTTTCTTTCAAGGGTCCTTAGAAAGTACTTTAGTTCCCTAATTTTCCTTAGGCTAGCTCTCTAGTGTGAAAAACACACCAGTTAATAAAATATTTAAAGTGCTTGTAAATCTCAGTACTTCAGAGCATTTTCTCTATTCTTTTGGGTGATAAAAGTTACTTCTTAACCAGTCAAAATATGTGGTTTCTTTCAAATCCAAAGTACTTCTTCAAAATACATTTTTATATGCTTAAAACCAAGTGAATTTATTAGAACTCCTTGGCTGTCTTTTTTGGTAGCATCACTTAAAGTAGGGTCACCTATCCTAGACTCCCAAGGTTGTAATCCAGAAGTCCAATTGCAATTTAGCCACAAAGTGACATGGGGAAGAGCATTTGATGTGAAAGTGCATGGGACTACCAGGATAATCAAAGTTATTGTTTTACCTGTGGCTATTACTGTCACTCACTGGGAAGTGATTTCATGACACGCATTAGTCCTTGTCAGGCTATGCTTGAGCAGTCAAGTTGTGGTATGAGGCTGGCCTCTGCTTTTCTTAGGGGATAATGTTTGATACCCTGTACTTCCCTTCCCTGGATCACTTGGTATCCCTGTGGACTAAATCCGCCAGATTCTTGGCTTGGTGCAGCCCTGAGTTTCTTCAAGTTCTCTCTCTCTTGTCCTTCATGAGATGTGCAGACCTTTGTTTTAACTCAGGATTCTGTTGTTGCTCAAGACTTTGGGCATGGCATCATAGAACAGTTTGGGTCTGAAGGGACCTTCAAAGGTCATGTAGTGTGATCCCCTGCAATGAGCAGGGACATCTTCAACTAGATCAGGTTGCTCAGAACCACATTCAGCCTGGTCCCAGGTAACAAACTCACTTAGTGGCTAAAGTGCCTGGAAATGTCCTTTGTGTTATGTTAGAAGCTGGGAAAATGAACTGAGCAGTTTTTTGAGATGTATTTGTTTCTTTGCAAATTCTTGTGTCCCTAAATATGTCAAGATTTGTTAGCTTGCTTTGACGTATTGTCTGCTTGTAGTTTTGCAAAGTTAACTTCTTTAATGGGATCTTCATCATAGCAGCCTAAAATCAAGTCCAAACTAATGATAATAAAAAAAGTCTGCTTTTACATTGCTATTCAACAGCAAGTAACTACTAGTAGTACCAAGGTCAGATTGGACAGGGCTTTGAGCAGCCTGGTCCAGTGGAAGTTGTCCCGGGGGTTGGAACTAGATGAGCTTTAAGGTCCCTTCCAACCCAAACCAGCCTGTGATTATGTGATTCTGTGAATACAGACAGCTGTCCTTCAGTGGTAGCACAGCAGGCAAATACCACCCTTCTGTTTGGAAAGCATTTGTGGTATTTGGATGGCAGGCTTCATGCAGAAGAAAAAGTTACTTCCAGGAATAGGAAAGTGTAGGAGGAGTGACAAATTGCATTGAGGTTTTTTGTCAAAATATTTTTTCAGTGAACAGTGGCATTTGAATCAAAATGTAAAAGTGGTGTTTTCTGCTTAAGATGTTAATAAACAGAAGCATTTGCAAAGCCAAAATAACTTCTGTTGAAAGCTTATGAAATATTTTGAGCTTCAATTTTCATTGAGGAGGCAGAACATGTTAGTGAGAAATTAAAACAAGCAACACCCAACACCAACCACTCAGTTTTCTGAGGAGAAAAAGATGAACCAGTATTTTAAAACTGGCTCGGTTTCACTTGGAGAGGGGGAGAAGTAGCTGAAGCTTTGTCAGCTTCATCAGCCAAGGTAAAGCACAGGGTTTGTGTAGTGACTTTTCTTTGGTTTCACTTTCTCATTTTTTGCTTTACTTCCTACATGCATCTCAGGTGCTGAGGGGGAAATTAAATCCTGAAATTGAAGTAATAACTGAACAACACGGCATTTGTACAGGAGAGACTATGCGACCACAGGGAAAAGAACCTCGATTGAAACAATTCTGTTACTTGATTTTCCTGTGATACCTATGATGAATCTCTCATTTTTCACTGGGTTTTTTTTACTCTTTGTTATTCTTTTGTGGCAGCAGGTTAATTGCTAGCCTGTCAGTAGGAAAATATCTCACCTGTCAGGAAGCTGGTGGGAGGGGAATAAGGCTGAAGCAAAAATAGGAAAGCTCAGAGTACTGTTTCGTATCTATTCAGTAGCTGATTCCAGGGAAATTACAACAGGTTTGCAAGCGTTTGAGGACAAATTGACCTCAAGTTTTATATCTGCAGTGTATGCTGTAGGAGTCTAAATCACAGAGGTCCTCACAAACGTATTCAGTTGTGTGCACATGGGTAGTCCCTTTGGGCTCAGTAAGGCTAACCATCAATAAATGAAGATTGCTTAATTTCTCGAGTAATTCTTAATGGCTTATTTTTTTTAATTGCTTAATTAAGATTGCTTTTCTATGTTGTAGTTTGGGACTGTATAATATGACGTATTATATGGTTTAGAGTAAATGAACATTGTTAACTTGTCAGTTGTTTATTAACTTTGTGCGTAACACGAACAGTCAACACTGAGTATAAAGGATTTTGCTACCCGGTAGAGGAGACCTGAGTTAAGAGATAAAGGTGTGTTTTACCGTGTTTTAAAGAAATGGAAGCTCTGTTGACCTCAAGGTATAACTGTATCAGAGGAACTACAGGAAGATGATGGAAATTTGTAGGTAATAGTGGAATTGTGTATGACTATGATGTGAAAACACTTCTGCAGGCAATAGGTTTTACCTTCTGCCAGCATAGATAACAGACACCTCATAAAATGCTAGCTGATACTCAGTGTGGCCAGATAAGAATTTGATACTTCCCTCAAAAAACATCTTTCCTTATGTAGTATTGGAATTACATTTCAAGTCAATCTAGTACAGATGTGGCCATAATGGGAATCTTTGGAAACGCCCTGCTAGTGGTATCTGCTTCTTTTGGTATGTTTGCTTCACTCTGGATAACAGGAAAAGGTCTGTGACCTCATTCCTGTATTAGACTGTGCTCTTTGAAGAGGCAAACAATTATGATTAGTTGATTATACATGAAAGCTTATTCCATGATGGTGCTTCTTAAGTGTCTTCTACATCCTTTTTTGCTGCTGTTTCCCTATTCTAGAAAACCACTTTTGACATTAGGAGCAAAAAATAATTTGTTACCAGGTTTGTATTGTTCACTATCCCTGGTAATTCTGAAAGGCAAAAAGTTTCAAGCTCATGTGCTAATAAAACTCATTTTGTCCAACTTCCTTCACACTGTTCTGTAGTGTCTTGGTGCTAGTTAGGAGCTTCCATAATAGAAAACCATATTCATCCCAGTGCTACCACTTTATTTATGTTATTGTGGGAGAAGATCAGCTTAGTTCTCTGGTTTTGAATGAATATTTCAAGGAGTACCTTGGAAAGAGAAATATTGTTAGAATCTATTTATGTTAGAAAGCTAGTTTTGATTTCTTACCAGTTCCTGAGAATGATGATGTTTGAACTCTGGGGCCGAACTCAAAGCTAACACTTCTGTGTTTCTGTGTGTGGAAACAAATGTCCTGTTCCTGGAGTCCTGAAAATTTTGGGAAATATCATTTGTTATAGATGCCCAAGCCAGTTGCAGAGAAATGATTTTAGAATCCTTTTTGAATGCTTCTTGGGAGTTTTAGCCTTTCTGCTCAGCAGAGCAGCACTAAGTGCAGTGTTGCCTGCAAGTGATGGATTATTGCACATAGCATAGCTATGTGGCATGCTGCACATCTGTAGGAGCTCTGAGTCGCAATCCATCTGAAGGAAAGTCTGCTACATCTATCAGATGTAAGGGGGGGATGGTGTGCAAAACCTGAACAAATCTGTAACTCTTAAATTCAGACTTCTAAGAAAGAGGAGGAGGAGATGTCTGGAGGAAGGTAGGTGAACAGCACTCTGGCATCTGATTTTAATGAAATTTGAATTGGACACTTAAAGAAAGTTGAAACTTGGTTCTTTTGCACCTTTTTTTTTTTTAATAAATGTGCATTTGGCAGCTGATCTATCCACAGAAAAAGGAGAATACGACTGTTACCC
>NW_009927716.1:60807-90935 GCF_000696875.1 Nestor notabilis | reverse complement strand
AGGAATGCCTCTCTGCAAAGTGGTTCCTGACAGAATCATAAACTCATAGAATGGTTTGGGTTGGAAAGGATCTTAAAGCTCATCCAGTTCCAATGCCCTGCCACAGGCAGGGGCACCTCCCACTAGAGCAGGTTGCTCCAAGCCCCTGTGTCCAAGCTGGCCTTGAACACTGCCAGGGATGGGGCAGCCACAGCTTCTCTGGGCACCCTGTGCCAGCACCTCAGCACCCTCACAGGGAAGAACTTCTGCCTAATGTCTAATCTCAATCTCCCCTCTGTCAGCCTAAAGCCATTTACCCCTTGTCCTACCACTAATGGAATCATCGAGTGGTTAGTGTTGGAAGGGACCTTAAAGATCATGTAAGGTCTAAGAAGGGAGACAATGTCATGGTGGGAAACAGCTAGAAGGCATATAGAAAAAAACCCCAGGTTTTCTACCGCGCTCTCTTGGACGTCCTACTTATCTGTATCCCTTGTATTTGAAAAGGTTTAAAAGCCCTTGATTTTCCTGAAAACAATTATAATTGGACAGAATTTAAGATTGTGAAAGTACCATGCAGTCTGTATGTTGGAATTATGATACATGTGTAGGTTAAAGCCACATTAGTAACATGTGTGATAGCGTAAGATTTTTATTGTATAAATTCCATATCTTATTAATAAACAAATAATTACTTAAAATCTTCAGCTGCAGAAGGTGTCTTTTCAAAGGCACCTAAGAGAATGTCGTTTCCAGAGACTTTTTAAGTGTCTGTTCCAAAAGTTCTGATTTGCTCCTGAAAAACTGATCCTAGGTGTTCAAGGTACATTGTACAGAAAATATGGCTGTAGGTGTTCGTGTGTTGTGACCGTACAGAACACTGGTGCTGCTCTATGCTTTCTGAAGTGTTCCTGACCAGGAACTGGTCTTAGCTCTTAGTCTGGGAGACTTCTGCCTCTGTTTCCCCTTCCAGTCTGCCGAGGGCTTGTATGGCAGTGTTCCGTTTGAGCTAGGCAATATAGGACGTTTTATGTTCCTGGGATAGGTGTGATAGTCTTTCAATAGAAGATCATTCTGTTTTACAGTATGATGTGGGAAGTCTTTTTAATACCTATAGAACTCTGTTATGTTTGTGTTTAGCAGGGAACTGTATTGATTTCTTCTGGAAACAGCACTCAGTTGTAGAACACAGTAAGTTTATTTCAGAGGTAGCTATAAATAGAGTAGAAAAATGGATGAACTTCCAAGAGTTTGCATCTTTGATATAATTGTGTTGCCCTTCCCTCCTACATTATCATATGTGTGTTGGACTGAAATGGGCGGTATCACTTTGTTTAATATTTGTAGCAAGAACCAGTATTTTTCTCTTTGTTCAATAGATTATTGAACATCTACCAAATTAGATTTAACTAATGGTAAAAATGTATTATAAAGATAATATTGATATAAGATGGGATTTTACTATTTCCTTACATCATGAAGACCTTTATTTCAAACTTTCTGCATGATTTGTTTTATGTGCTGATTACTGTATTACAAATTCCTTTCAAAAGAAAAGTGCATTTAAAAACAAGGTAAATTACCTTTATATCTGCAAGTTTCATATGAGATATTTAATCCCCATTTAGTGCATTTCAGTCTATTTGCAGCTGTGTGGCTGTGTAGTAGTTGGGCAAGCAGTACGCATCCAGTATTTATTTAACTCTCTTTTTGTACTTGTAACTTCTACATTATTCAGTAGCTAAACACAAAGGAATGTGAAATGCCAGAATTTCAGGGTCAATGTTTCAAGAAAGTGAGAAGACAATAGTGGTAAGATGATTTTGTTCTGTTAGAGAAAGACTTGAGGAGGCCATATGGCTGTAAGAGGAACGGTCTTGAGACAGGGGTTAATAGAGTTAAGAAAGCTGTTCCAAAATTTGACTGCAACAGAGATGAAAGACATTCTGTGGTATAAGGAGATAGAGAGTTAGAGTGGGAAAGAGCGTGATGAATGGTCTGGAAGAATGAAGGAGAGGCTGGAGGCAGCAAATCCATGGAGGATACTGAAAAGGGATGATACATGGCAATTTAGTTTTGTCATTAATCTGTGGATGATGTGTTTATTGATTGAGAGAGAAAACATGACACCATGCAGTGGAGCATCTCACTGAGGGACAAATTTTAATGCTTTTAGTTGAAGAAGGCTGTTACTCTCTGAGCTGCCCCTCTGGAAGGTATAGAATGATTTTTATAGCAAGGGAATCGGTCTGTCATTAATTTTGGCTTTGTTTTGTCAGGTTAGTTGAAATGGGAAACACGTCCCACATGCTTGGGTACTGTGGGCTGAGATGTATGCCAACATTTCAGGAAGTAGGAAGCTTTTAAAGTTGTGTTTGTCACTTATCTGCAAACTTCTAGGATCTTAATGGCAAATCTTGCCTAAAAATGTTAATAATTTCCACTGTTGCTAGAGTTTTCTGAGCCTAGGACTCTTTGGAAGTTTGGCTATTGCACTCTTGCACAAGTATATGTAGCTGAACAACAAACTGCTTATCAATGTGATAACAGACAGATATTTATATGCCACTGCTTGCTATATTTGATTCAGAGATCTTGATATTACTTGTCTACCTTAATTGCTTTAGTTAACTGAAGACTGGCTCTGGTTTATGTAGACTTGAATTTAAATGTGCAGGTTGTCTCATACAGTAGAGTTTTACAGCTGAGGTTCAACTTAGATTATAGAGATTGGAAAATATAATGACCAATGTGCTTGGGGTCCCCTCTTGATTACTGGAACAATGTGAACACTGTGTAAATATATGGCTGTGATTAAGCATAGAAACTTAAATCTTAGTGTAGGCATAGTAGCTACTTAAGCACACCACAGTCTGTCACTGCAAATAGGAATAGCACCATTTGAGAAAGCGAGCCGAAAGGCAAGTGAATCCATATGCTTCAACACAAAGTTCAGGAGGTTATTTGAGCAAAAGAAATAGCTGTCAGAAACTGGAAATCCAATACCTGTGACTCTTGAGACAGGGGCACAGTCCAGAGTGGGCAGTGTGAGAAGAAAACTGAAGAGCCTAAAATGGAATTTGAAGAGCAAAGAGTCAAAGACATAAAAACAAACAACAAGAAATTCTTGTGGTCTATTAAAGACAGGGAAGACTTGTGGGAGATTGGGCAGGCCCCCTGGGCACGTTATTCTATACCCTGAGCTGTCAACTGCTGGGCTTCATAGAACTTGGTGGGAAGCATCTGATGCTAACTATTTTGTGCTATCAGATCTGGGGCTGGATCAACCTCCAGCTTTTCATGTGTGGCAGTTCCTTCATGATGACTGCTTTCTGTCCCACAAGTCCATGACATCCCGTCCCAGATGACCACAGGATCCAAAAATAATTTTGGAATGTTCTCTGGATATTTCTGTGATATTTTAGCAGCTTTCTGCTAAATCAGATGTCAGATTTTGAAGACCAATGGGCATATACTTTTGCATACCTCAAGGTGCCATTGCAATATCAGGCCTTTTGCCTCTAAGAAGATGTAGATGGATGTTTGTCCTGGCCTGTGTGACAGGCTGCCTGGCTATTGTACTGTATCTGAACAGTGTATTCAGGATTGGCAAATTAATGCTCAGACTCTGTAGAGAAATTTATAATGTTCTTGAACCTGTTTTAAGAATCAGTATTACCTAGAGTATACTAAACAACTCCAAAGTTCACAAGGCTTGTAAATACTGATTTATTCTGTTTGGTTCAGAATCAGATTAAGGGCTCCTATGAATTTCTCCTTTGCCATGCTGAGCTCTCTGCTTCCATCATCATGTTGAAATTCCCCAAGCAGCAAATCTCCTACACCTCGTCTCTGAAGATAAGATTAAAAACCAGTCCTCAAGGTCATATCCTATAAATTTGGAAACCCCTTCACTTGATGCCACTTTTATTTTAATGGCTGTGTCTCTTGCTCTGTTAGTCTTTGCTAAATTACTGTTTGCTATGTTCTTTCTAGTTGTGCCTCTCTATATTACAGTGCAGGCTTTTCAGCATCGGTGAATTTCCATTTCAGGGATGCTTTGACAGTCTCTTCAATTGGGAAGCTCTTGGTTTTTGCAGAGCTTCCCTCCATTAGGATGGGGAAGTTTTTCCAAATGTTTGCATATCTGTTTCTCTGAACACTCTCAGTTAAAAGCTGCCTGTAGCAGGACATCTGTTCTTAACCCGCCTGATAATGCAACCCATGCTTCTAGTGTATGAGGGTTAAGAAATCAAAAAGGGAGCTGCTTAGTATGGGACCTCTGCCCTGAGCAGGAGGCATCATTCTCTGGCCTCCCGCAGGAGTCATGGCCAGGGCAGCACTGGGGAAAGGAAGGACAGGAGTGGAGCCTGACTAGGATTCTGAAAGTAATTTACTTTTCTGGCTTGAATAAATTTTCTTAGTGTTCTTCCTGTTCCTCACTTGCTTCAGTAACATCAAGCCTCCTTTAATCCTTGCTCCAGGTGAGGCATGCCTGTAGGAATAATGCTATCCCAGAGACATTGAAGTTGTAACAGCTTGTTTAGTTGGTTGGCAGGGTTAGACTATGGACCCTGTAACACTGCTCAGAACCAGCAACAAAAGGGGCCTGTAAGAAAGTTGGGGAGAGACTTTTTAGCGGGGCCTGTTGTGACAGGACGAGGGGTGATGGTTTTAAACTAGAAGAGGGGATATTCAGGATGGATGTGAGGAAGAAACTCTTTTACGATGATGGTGGTAAAATCCTGGCACAGGTTGCCCAGAGAGGTGGTGGATGCAGCATCCCTGGAGACATTCAAGGCCAGGCTGGATGTGGCTCTGGGCAACCCGATCTAGTTGAATATGTGGGGGAGGGGGTGTGTGTTTCACTAGATGAGCTTTGAAGGTCCCTTCTAACCCAAACTATTCTATCATTCTATGAGATGTGTAGTAGGTCTTCCAGTACAAAAGTATTGAACAGAAATTTATAAGAGAATTTGCAGTTAGTTACAAATAATGTCTCTGCACTAAAAGTGGTGAAATGTGGCAAACTTGAATGCAATGATCACGATGTCCTAAAACTTAGAGATCGTTTAGGCATTGAGTGAAGTGACATAGGCAGGCCATGTGTAAACACATAGGAATGTGTTTACAGATGTTGGAATGCACAGCGTAAGCAAAATAAAGAAGTGTTAGGGCATGATATTTCCATAAGATTGGAAAATTTTTGCTCAGGGTAGAATATTGGTGCAAAGGTGCACCAAAGGAGGTTTAGACTGGGTGTTAGGAAGCATTTCTTTACCTGGAGGGTGGTCAAACACTGGAACAGGCTTCCTAGAGAGGTGGTTGATGCCCCAAGCCTATCAGTGTGTAAGAGGGTTTTGGACAGTGCCCTTAACAACATTCTTTAACTTGGCAGTTGGACTAAGTGATTGTTATAGGTCTCTTCCAACTGAAATAGTCTATTCACAAGAAGCTGGCTTATAACCTTTCCCAGAATAGATTAATCAAATAGACTTTTTTTCCCATCATCTTATAAAGAGTGTCATTATACAAGATTGATCTGAAAAACAAGAGAAAACTCTTCCACAATTTGACATTTGTGGAACAAGGCGGCCTGAGATTTGTCAGAGGGGTTGAAATGGCCTTACAGAATTCAAGTGATTTTGAGACGTTTAAAGCCCCATTTCACAAATCCACTTTCCTGGCAGAAAACTTAATTGTGCACTAAGGTTCCATAGGGATTTTGTGGATGAAGAGCTGTACTGCAGAACTAGGATCAACTTTGTGTATGCCAAAATGCTTTTTTGAACTGAGTCTAAAATGCAGCAAATGTGGTATCCTTCAGGGCTTAGGATTTCTTATGCTTTATCTGTTACCCTCTTGTTTTCAATCTACCAGAAATTTCCTTGTTTGGTAGGATGGTTTTTCCTCTCGGGTTTTTTCAGTGCTTCTGAAGGTATTGATACCATTACAGGGTTATACAGAGAAAGTTTCAGGCCAAAGGGTCTTTCTTGAAATAAGGAATCAGTTCTGGGGTATCAGAGAGCGGTACTGAACTATGCTCTGTCTATTTGGTTCTGAATACTTGTTTGCTAAACTCCCTCTAAAACTACCTGGAAAGGGAAGCTCTGAATTATAATTAGAGAGCATTATATTGCTGCAATCAATCTCAGTTCACTAATTCATGTTGGAATTCTGCTGTAGCATAATAGCTAATTTGCTTTCATTATCAGATTGATTTATTTGCAACTCTCAGTTTTCATTAAGCTGTTGAGTAAAATATAGCAAAACTTTGACCTATGAAAGCTGCATATATATGAGAGGTTTTAACCATCACATATTAAAACTTCGGTATGACAGATGTGATCATTTGATTCTCAATTCAAAGTATAATATTTCAATAGTTAAGTTTCCATCACCAATGATCCATGTTTAACCAAAACAAACCGAGTCTACATTGTAATATACCAAGCACCTGTAAGCAACAGGGGAAGCAATGCAGCGACTACGTTGATAATACAAGTGGAGGAAAACTCTAATGCATTCCTACAAAAATCTACCCTTTATCTCTGCTTGGGCCTGTACTCGGTGAGATAATTGAGAACATCAGTGGTCCTCAGCAGGTAAAGATTCTGCTTAAATACCTCTGTGAATCAAGGCCTACGTTGAAAATATGAGTTTCAGTTGTAAAAATTGAGAGAGCTGCTCTTTCTTGTGGGAAGACAGGAAGGGAAGCAAAAAAGATCTGTGAGGGTTTTATGAAACATCTTCCAGGAGTTCTGACAGAAGAGGGAAAAAGGGTACCATAAAAATGGAAAAAATCCGCTGCATGCACCTTTCTAATATAGGAATAAACAGGTCCTGCAGAGATAGCAGAACCTCTGCATTCAGAGAATGGTCCTTCTAGTACATATAATACAAGTCCAGAGGAGGCCACGAGGATGATTAGGGGCAGGAGCACTTCCCTTATGAAGACAGGCTGAGAAAGTTGGGGTTGTTCAGCCTGGAGAAGCTGTGTGGAGACCTCAGAGCAGCTTCCAGTGTCTGAAGGGGGCTACGAGGATGCTTGGGAGGGACTCTTCATCACGGACTGTAGTGATAAGACAAGGAGTGATGGGTTTAAACTTAAACAGGGGAAATTCAGGTTAGATACAAGGAAGACGGTCTTTACTGTGAGGGTGGTGAGGCACAGGTTGCCCTAAGAAGTGATAGATGCTCCATCCCTGGCAGTGTTCAAGGCCAGGATGGACAGAGCCTTGGGTGACATAGTCTAGTGTGAGGCATCAGAGCCTTGGGGTGACATATTCTGGTGGGAGGCACCCCTGCCATGGCAGGGGGTTGGAATTAGATGATCTTAAGGTCCTTTCCAACCCAAACCATTCTATGATTCTATGTCTGTTATGTTTTGTGAACTGACCACAATACACTTAGGGGTGAATATGCAAGCATGGGGTTGGAACTATGCAAATTCTTTCATCTAAGCAAATTCTGTGGAGCCCTACTCATCTTGGAAGGTATCTGGGTATGTGTGGCAATGTTGAAATATGGTGTCATGGTGACTATTTTGATCAGGGACTGTACAATTTTCTGCACATAAGAAGTTTCATTGCTTTAGCCTTTGGTCTTCATTGGTGTGTCTGGGCCTTGTCCTGTGGTTGGAAAAGCTTACCTTCATGTATTTTCTAAGAAATAAATTTCAGGAGAAAAAATAGGTGTGTTGATTTATTAGTGCTAACAGGCTTTATGTGCTCTCCCTTAGGAGTCACTGGAGCATGTTCCCCAGAAACATCTGGGTAGCTATGAAATCACCAGCATCTGTACTTCTGCCAGTGTTGACCATATGTTGAACACGTGCCAGTCACTTTTCTTGAAGGAATCTAAAGATAAATCAAGGAGAAGCTCTTCACTATAAAGAAAAATGAGTTCTATTTTTATAGGATCAAGTGTTGAACCACCTTTGATTTTTTCCATCAAGAGAGGCTTTGAAAGCATGTGCATTTTAAGAGGCAACACCCAGAATATTTTCCTAAATTTATAGAGGTTTGGATTCCAGTGTCTGTTGAAATCAGTCATGAAGTCTTTTCTGCTATTTTTCTTCAGCAGTCTAGTGAAACTCTGTTCTGATTGTAAAGAAAGCCCATGAATAAGGTCAGTTTCCTCTGGCAAACATGTCCTTTCAATTACCTTATGGTGGTACGATATCAAATATGTTTGCAAAATAATCTACAGTGGAGTCAGCCAAAAACAGATGTTGCAGGAAAGGTTTTTGTTTTTCAAGCCTGTATCTTTTATTGAAGGCTGACAGCTTTGCCTTTAATCCAGATGATTATGTGCTTTTTGGTATGCCAATGGCCCTCACATGCATGAACCATTTAGTGGTCTGCAGCTGGTCTGTGGAAAAATACCCAAGAATGTTTTCAGCTGAAATTTGGGTGAGGATATGGTGCGCTGGTATGTCACTGGTTTTGGTGGATAGGAGTTGTCCAAGGGTCTGAAAACAATAAAAACCACTGAACTAAACCCCTGGCAGAAGATTACTTGTATGAAAGACTGTCTCTGCACCAAGACTTGGTTATGGGACTCTTATCTTTTCCTTAGCTTAGTTTGCAAAGGCTTCCATATGTAGACTAGTCTGAGAAAGAAGGGTGGGTAAAGTTAGTAGGTTCACAGTACTGGGCAGTGAAGCTGGTGTTACCCAATCCAGACTCAGAAGAAAGAGCTGAAATGTTTTGTGGTCTAAGCTTTTGAACACGTTAGAAGTATACACTGTGCTCTTGCAGCTGAGGGCTGGAAGCTCGGCATGTGGGCACAGGGACTGTGGTTCTCAAGCCAGCTGGCAGCTCTGGGTCAGAGAGTCGTCTTTGTTGAATACACAGGGTTGCATTATGGCTCTTCTCTACATAAACACTTTTCTTTGTTTTAAAAGTGTTGATAAATACAGATTTGATCTAGATTTTCAAAAAGGAAGTGGTTTTAAGTCTTAATTTTCACCTTAGCTCTTTAATGGAACTCAGACATAGCTTCTCGTATTTCCACATTGGTACCTAAACAAGAAGGAAAAAAACCATGAAAAACATCCCTGTTTCATCTATGTTGAGCTAATCTTGTCTTTTGTAGCTATTTTTCTCTTAGATTTTTAGAAACAGGTTTTAATGGACCACCTAACTAATTCAGCTGGAAATCATGAGATAGTTCATGACCTTCTGAAAGAAACATATTAGTTTTCCTACTGCCAGTTGAACTCCTTAATCAGAAGGTCGAGAAAATTCTCTCTAGAGACTCCTGTCTGATTGCTTTTCTGTTAATGAAAAGATTCACAGAAGAATGAAAAGGGTTTCACATCTTTCTGCTTTCTTTTAATTGACTTGGAGATTTTTGTGGTTCTTTCTTCTTGACTAATGCAAGTCTTTAGAACTATTTTTGTACTTTCCTTTCTTGACAGTATTTAATACACCAGAGGTATACAGATAAAATCCCTCAATTTCTTTTTCTCTGTCCTAAAGTTACCAGCAACTTTGAAGTGTCTCCCTGCCAGGAAATACAAACATGCAGTGCAGCAATGTACCAGAGACCAGTCGCAGAGTGTATTTGTTAATCTGGTCACATCTGGTTTCTGAAGATACGGCTTATATTTTACACCTCTCCATAGGTAACATCCTGGTGCTTAGTGCCTCATGGCTCATCCTCAGTGTCACTGTGTAAGTCAAGCAACAGAGAGATGTCCGTAGTGGTTTTGGCAAGCCTTGCTCACTTGCTTTCCAAGCCCAATTGTGTCAAATGTGCCCTAGCAGACCACCAACAGAAATGTGCCCTCTCTTTCTCTACTGATGGCATCTCGTATCAGTACCTGGCACCAAGCATAGCTGGCACAGCTTTTGCTTTCTCTATGGTTTTCATACACAGAAAGTCAGGAGAAGCAATTTTTAGCCATTTTTTCCCTAATATTTTTTGAACAGTCCCTCTCCTCCAGCAGTGTAAACTAGCAGTATCTCAACATAGCCACATTTTACTTGCACATTAGCTGTATCTCCACCTAATTGATTTTTTGGACTTTCTGGTTTTCATATGACAGAAGTTCATGGTTACTATGACTTACTTGCTCCTGAACACTTGTGTGTGTATGTCCTACACATGTTGTCATGTTTTCCTCACCATTACCTAGGCGTGGATTCCAGTTAAGAGGTTATTTATTCCATATGGACACAGGGTATTCAGAGTGCTATGATAAATAACAGGCCAGGTTGGATGGGGTTTTGAGTAACCTGGTCCAGGTGTCCCTGTCCGTGACAGGGGATTGGAACTAGATGAGCTTTAAGGTCCCTTCCAACACAAATCAGCTTGTGATTCTATGATTCTATGAAACCGAGGGCAATCCACTTTTTAGAGCCCAGTATAAATTCTTTCTAACACTGTGCAAGTCTTCAGTTGCTGTCCAACACATCATCTGGGGCTATGTTTTTACAACAATACTCAAATATGTCAAAAAATACCCCACTGCACAGAACCTGATTTGAAAAGACACCAGGGGTTTACCTCATCCCATAAAGTGATGAGACAGGGTTGATTTTTAAGACAACATTGTTCAAGCTGGTGTTTATTTGTACTGGAAAGCTTTTTGATTTTCTAAGGAAAAATAATGACTTCTGAGTTCACTGTACATCCTTGCAACTGCACACAGGGTTTTAACCTGGAAAAAACCCCAACAAACATCTGTTTTTATGTGGCAAAAACTTTATTAGAATAGTTACATCAGACCAATCTAAGCAATGTAGACTGTTTCTGTGGATCTGTCTCAAAAGACATGTTGATGGTTACAGAGTTGTCATTCAAAGCTATTTTGCAACTGCTTTGTGTTGTAATCCGTCTTGGGAATTGTGTGCTACTTACTGGAGCTTCCAGTTATTTCTGTCTATGTTAGTGATTGATCAATCAGATAACATTTGTTTCTGCCCCCCAGTCTGATATCTGCTAAACCTCTAAGAACTTCAGAGATACACTTTTGTGAAGAACCTACCTGCCTACACATACATAACTGTTTGTAGCTTTTTTCTCTTGTAAATTGAGAACTGTTTCTATAAATTAATTGTAAAGGCAGATTAAAGGCAAAGCTGATGTTGTTGAAGGACAGCCATAGCTCATTCTTCAGTTACTTTGGCCCAACTCCTGTTAAAACTGTGAATTGATATTATTAAGTAATAGCTGTCAGGTTTGAACTTGGCAAATACGAATTACATGGATCATCTTTTGGAATTCTGTTTTGTCAGAAGGAGAATAATTCTGATAGCCACAGCTGTGTAAAAGATTCCAGCCATATTCCTTAGGGCTTTTACTGCTCTTCTAGATCATCTTACCATGGTGATGCTAGATGTCCGTCAGCTTCCTACTGCACAAATATCCCCAAAGAACTACTTGCTTTATTTATCTACCAGTGGAAGCTTGGTGATGTCATAAGAGGTTAATACCACATCTGGTCTCCAGCTTTCTGCTGGTCAGCTAATTGAGTTTTACTTGAGACTGCTCACTTTAAAAAGCTTGCACCCTCTAATTACAGTGTATGAAATAATGTACAACTGTACTGGAAGGCAGCATGCAGAAATAATAAACAGCTAAATTTAATTACCTGCTCATTCATGGTATTTACAAGAAGTTTGAAGGTGGAAAAAAAATAGTGAGCGGCTCAAAATCAAGTTAGACAGCTATTTATTATTGGACCATTCTGTTATTAAGCTTGTGTGTCTACTGCCTTTTCTTTCCCTCTTTATCACCAGTCTATGAAGCAGTGATCCTGTTTTAAATTTGGTGATGTTATTTCTATTACTGATGCTTCCAGAATCAAATGCCAAAATAGCCCAAAGTTAATGGTTTCAATATTCATCAAATACTGAATTTTCACCAAAATATGGGCTGCATATTTTCTCCCCTTCTTCCTGTCCAAGATTGTACAGTAAAGAAGCTATTTAAGTTTATAAGAAAGTAGAAGAAGAAGAAGGTAGTGTACTGTAGGACTGATTCAGCAAAGGGTGCAGATTTGCTGGATGGAGCAGCAGGCTGAGGGGGTGGTTGCTTCCTATATGATGGCCCAGCTGTGCCAAGGCTGAAAGAATAGGTTTGTGCAGAAGAAAACAATGAATAAGGCTGATTTTCATGCCAAGATAGAAGTTTTCAGATGGTACTTAATCCTATCGCTGTTATTGGAAGTCAGCCTTTTCCAGCAGACCATTTAGAAATTGGTTTTCTTAAGTGTCTTGGCCTTGCCTGCATTACCAGATTACAATAGCTGGTCTGCTGCTCTGAAGCTCAAATAATGCACATTCTCGCTGCTAGATGTTTTTTAAGCCCTTGCAACTTTTCTGAAGTTTTCTTAAGTTAAAAATAGCCTTAAATTAACACTTGGAACTGAGCAAAAGGTTAAAGGATGACTAATAGTAGCTTGTAAATAATCCTACTCATCGAGTTCTGGTTAACCCATGTTGTCTACAGCCATTAGGTACGGTTAAAGGAGGAGGCATAGACTTGTCACTTTTCAACTTGGACAGAAGTTTCTATCAATAGGTACATGATAGGATATCTGTCTGATGCTATCAGTGTAGACAAACTCATGGACAGATTAAGTACAGACCTTGCCCCTCCACACAGTAATGGAAAGCTGTTTGGGTGGTTTTACCTCTATGATCTACATTCTAAAGGACTGATTAGCTCTAAAGGCATCACGTTCCCTCTTTGCTGTCAAGGTGTTCAAATTCAAACTTCCCTTTCCCGCTTTGCAAAACTTACTTTGCTTTCTTGCCTTTGAATCTGTTTTGCACGCTGCCTTGTTGAAAGCAGCTACAGGTGTATAGGTAACAGGAGAAGCATCCACTTCACCCAGGTTCTGAGAGCTTTCAGGTTTTTTTCTGACCCATGATGTTTTGGAGCAAGCTTGAAATGCTTCCTGCAGGTGTTGGCATTGTCGGATACAAGGTGGTGAGCAGGCTGAGAGAGTTGGGCTTGTTCAGCCGGGAGAAGAGAAAGCTCCAGGGAGATACTGGCACAGGTTACCCAGAGAAGCTATGGCTGCCCCATCCCTGGCAGTGTTCAAGGCCAGGTTGGACACAGGGGCTTGGAGCAACCTGCTCTAGTGGAAGGTGTCCCTGCCTGTGACAGGGGTTGGAACTGTATGAGCTTTAAGGTCCTTTCAAACCCAAACCAGTCTGTGATTCTATGCTTCTATGACATCATATTTTCACAAGGCTGCTGCTATGTGTATTAAGGCATTATTTCTTCAGTTTTCTCAAGAGTGACTATGTTTCTGTATAGGAAGACTGCCATTCTAAAACCAGTAGAACATGGTAAAAAGTAGGATATTAATGAAGAGCTTTGTGCCTACATTCAGCAGAATGGTTCAGGATAAATAAGGAAACTCCTAATGCTTGACATTCTTTGCTACTAGCAAAATGTCACAAAACAGAAATGAAGCTGAAAGTTACAAGTTATTTTCAAATGCATCTTAATGACTGAGAATCGATTTCAGGTTCTGTCTTTGCAAATGTGACACAATTTGTTTTGCACTTACATTGTGCTTTTAAAGTAATCTTAAGATCTAAAAAATCCACATGTTCATCTTGTTTAATAATGCTTTTTGAGCACTCTTTGTTCATATCAAATACATTTAGAAATCATTGCATATCCAAAAAAGTAGAACTCTGACTTTTAACATTTGTTTTTCATGTGGATGAGTAGCTGGGTGTGATTTTTCTGCTGTGTACATTGTTGTCTAGGCATCAAATTGCAAATAGTATGTATTTAAATTCTACTCCTGAAAATATTAATATATTGTCCTTTATTTTGGCAAACCATAAAGATGCAGAAGATTTAATGGACTTGAAAGCATTAAAAGGAAGCTATTGTTCAGCAAACTGTAGCTTTCATTTGTCCTGTAACTGTAATAAATGCAAGATGTTGAAGGGAAAGGAGCCAAATATTAGTGTGGTCCTAAGAGACCAAACAAATAATGGAGCTACTTAAATTTGTCATTCTTCTTTCATGATTACATTCAAATCTAACATGTACACAGATGTTATTTCTGTATAGATAGTTTTAGTGTTTGCTTCTACTTTTGGCTTATTGAGCATTGCTAAATCCTTTCAGTAATGTTTATAAGGGTTTTCTTCTTCTTTAGAAGTTTGTGGGATTTTTTTAAGTTCAGTGCACATTCAGTTCTTGTCAAGTGTAAGTAGTTATTAACGTAATGGAGAGCCATGGTGTTGGTGGGGGGGAGGCAGGTCGTACCTTGCCAGCTCTGTGGGCAAGGGACCTAACGTTCCTATGTTGGACCTATGGAAAGAAAAGATCATGGATTTGGACTGGTGCATAATCCAGCAAGTTGGAAGTTGTTTAGCCTTACCTAATGCTCTCCATCTGAACCTTACAGCCAGCATTGTGGGAGAAAGTCCGTACTCCCATAATCTAATAATAAGCTAAGTATCTCTAAGAGAGGATGTGTAGTTGAAAGAGGAAACTTAAAACACTTGTCATGTTTTGAATATTCCCATTGCTTTTCTAGTATGATAAGAAAAACTGGTATTTAGGTTTCCTCTACAGATAAACACAGGGTGATGTGGCAAACAAAAAACTCATCACGGTGTGCCGCAACACACAGGTAACTGCACTACAGGTTAGGATGTGTCAGTATTTCCATCCTAAATCCAGCTATAAAAGTCTGGTTTAGTCTGACTCTTGCAAGGTGTTGCTCTGCCTGCAAATAACTTCCTTCTTTCTCAACTGAAGTGTATCTGAATTCTTAATTTCTTAAGATTTTTTATAAGCACTTCCAGAGTATTAGTTGCTATAATACCAGTGGGTACGTTGAAATGATTCTCTGGCAGAAGGATATAGCGTGTGTGTGTAAAATACTGATGATTAACGCACAATGAGATATGCTGTATTATCTGTCTAGTTAAATCATGCTTTGTGGTAAAGGGATTGTAATGCTTATCATAACAAGCAAGTTAGTTGCCCAGGGAGATGTAATAGAGAAGTGTACTGAGCAGCTTTTCGACTCAACTTTGCAGTGTATGCTAATCTTGACTTCCAGTATTGTATCTGCTCCTTTGCTGAGCTGATCTTTGGGCGACTTCGGTTTGCGCTGCATTGCAGTGAATGGCATCATGATGTTCAGATGAATGTAGAGTAGGATTAGAGCAAAACCCCATTATCGGGCCAGTCCTCAGGAGGTATGAAGTGATCGGTCTCCTGCCTGGACTGGAACTACTTGCTATCCAGAGGAGTGCATGAATGATTTGTGTCAGAAGCTTTTTGTTGGGGAGCTTCCAAAGAAAGCAGGGGGAATGGTGTGGATTACTGTCTTCTGTGTCATTAAAAATAATCTTGGGAACTGATCCCTTCCTTGCCCCTGTCTGTGAATTCAAGCACCCCACTCAGTGTTTTGGATGTATATTTGCCTTCTGCGATTTGAAATGTGTTAACCACGGCACTCATTTTTCTTCTTTGTGGGGCAGGGGGGACTCAGAAATGCTGTAGTTAAATGAGATGCTGTTTTTCTGACTTTATTTCATTTTGGTTTTGGTTCATAGTGGACGTCACATCAAATCCTGCTTAACCACTGTCTGGTGGGCAGACCAAGCCGATGTTAACAGGGAGAGACTTTATTCACACAGCTTCTTTCCTTCATCCTTGAGCTGTGCTTTGCAAGAAGTAGCTCTTAGCCACCCACTTAGAGCATTGGGAAACAAAAGCTTCAGCTCCCATTTGTGTTCAGTTATATGGCAAGCTTTCACTGAGCTAAAGGAATGTTGTGGAAATGGATCTGATGCCCAATTGCAGCATAAGTCACAAAAACCATCTTACATAGACCCTGTCTGTGCTCTCTGGAGTCTCTGTGAGTCCTTCATTGACCTCTAGAAGGGGTCCAGCCAGTGAGAATACAGTCATCTTCTTAAAAGAAAATATGTGTGTATTCCTGTTGCCTTTATTATGCTTCTGTAATACTTAGTTGTCTTTAATCACACTGCTTATGAAAGCTGCATTAACTATCAATGTATTCATATTGCAGATTTTTATTTTATTGATGTTCCTGTTCAGGACAATATTAGTCCTGCGACCAAGATGTCAGGTGCTTGCTATTAACCTTTAGTTCTTTTTCTCCCCTGCCCCTTTTTAGAGGCCTTTGAGTCTTTGCTTCGCTTTGCTGAAAACCGCACAAGTTCCCTGTTTGAGACAGCTTACAGACCTATGGCAAAAGAAGCAGCAGAGCCTGTTAAAGAACTTTTTACAGACATCTCTCTCTACATTCTGGGTGCGGAGACTACAGTGGAAAGTGCAGTGTTACGGTTCTTTGACAGTCTCTTTCCCCTGGTGTATAGTCGGCTAATAAACCCAGGAATTACAGATTTATCAGAGGACTATACAGAGTGTCTACGGCTTACAAGGCAAGACATAAATCCTTTTGGACACTATTCTAAAAACATGGTTACAGAGCTGTCAAAATCTCTTTGGGCAAGTAGGATGCTCAGCCAGGCCCTCAGTCTGGGCATTGAAGTGATAAATACTACTGAACATGCAGCTCTCACGAAGGAATGTAGCAAAGCTCTAGTGAAGATGCAGTATTGCCCGCATTGCCAGGGCCTGACACTCATCAGGCCCTGTGTTGGATATTGTCTAAATGTAATGAGGGGCTGCTTGGCCAGCGTGTCAGAACTGGATGCACAATGGAGGGAGTATATCTCCACACTGGAATATCTGACTAATGAAATGGCTGCCTCACATGATGTGGAAATTGCACTGACGGGAATCTGGAACTCCATCAATGAAGCTATCCTGCATGCACAGTTGAATGGACCACAGCTCTCTGCTACAGTAAGTGCTCTCTGATTATTCACTACTCCCATTTATCACTTTGATTATTTGATGGATAAACATTTAAACAAGTTGGTGTTGTCCTTGCATCAGTTTTCAGTCTTCAACTAGATCTTTGTTTAATAGTCCATGAAAACCCTGTGCTGGGCACTGGTGAGGCTGCACCTCAAATCCTGTGTTCAGTTCTGGGCCCCTCACTACAAGAGAGACATTGAGGTGCTGGAGTGGGGCCAGAGAAGGGCAATGGAGCTGGTGCAGGGCCTGGAGCACAAGTGTGATGAGGAACGGCTGAGGGACCTGGGGGGTTTAGTCTGGAGAAGAGAAGGCTCAGGGGGAACCTTATCGCTCTCTGCAACTGCCTGACAGGAGGATGGAGCCAGGAGGGGGCTGGACTCTGCTCCCAGGTAACAAGGGATAGGCAAGAGGTAACAGCCTCAAATTGTACCAGGGGAGGTTTAGACTGGATATTAAGAAAAAGGTCTTCCCCATTCCCTGGGAATTGTTAAAAAACCATATAGACAAGGCCCTTGGTGACATGGTTCAGTGGTAAATTTGGCAGTGCTGGGGGAATGGTTGGGCTTGAGGATCTTAAAGGTCTTTTCCAACCTTGTTGATTCTATGAAAACATTGCAGATAATTATGATGGGGTTCAGTAGAGTTTGCTTTGAAATGAAAGGCTTGGGGAGGAAGTTTGTTCCTTGAGAAGCAACCCTGTAAAGCAGATAGCTCTGGCTTGTCTGCAGAATTTTCTAAACAAAAAGTTGGGGTATATTATGCTTGATATCAACAATGTATTTTCATACTCTAAAACTTCTGATCCCATAACTCTAGGAGCAATGTTTCCCTGGTGTGTGTGTTTGTAGTGTGTGGACGTTCCACAGGAATTGGTGTAAGGGTTTGGAAAATTGGGTTTCTAAATAAAGGCAAAGAAATTAAAGTTCGTAATTTTACAGTCCCTTTACTATGGTGTTGACAGAGACATCAGAAAGTCAGTACAGACCTATACTGAGTGCATCTGTCATACAAAAGTTGGGAAAAGGAGCATGGGGAAAAATCAGATGTATTTGACAGCATTTACATGAGTAAAGGATGAAAATACATTTAAAGTGGATCCACTTTTGTAAGTGGTAGCTTAAGGAGGAAAGAACCAGGGGTGGTAGAAGTGTCTCATAAAGAATATAAGTACATGAGTGGCAGGTGTTCTGTCATGTATTGAAGATTAGACCAGAAATTATTGAAATGACTAATGGATGCAGCTGACAACATCTGTCTGAAGTTCAACATGGCTGTCAATGGCAAAGTTGTAGCAGTGTGGCCTTAAGCAGGGTAAAGGCTGCAGGGTGAAGGCCACAGGGTGAAGCGTACGCTAAAAGATGTAGATAGAGCTGCCTGTCCTGAAAGAGGAATTCTTGCAGAGAACAAATGAGAAGGAAATGCTCAAATCTGAACATTTAATTCCTGTATCTGCACTCTGGTCACCATAGTATGTACTTCGAAGAGTCTACAGGAAGAAGTTATGGCAGAAGGTATTCTGAACTAAGGCAGTATTTTACTAGGAGAAAAATGCCTGTATGTTTGTAACCTTCCAAGTTCCCTAATGTCACAGTTCTTTCCAAATTAGAACACCTGACAGAGCCAGAGACATACACAGAGTCAGCTATACAGTCACTATAATATGTAGATTATAGAAAACCCCAGCCACTTCTAGTAATCTGATAACATTTTCCCTTTTTATTTGTAGTTCTTTCCATTCTTGCTGCCTCAGAGTCTCCCTTCCTTTTCATCAATGACACTTGTGTTTGCTAGTTTATCTGACATCCAAGGATAAACATGAAAAACTAAGAGAATCTTTGTCCAGGTT
The DNA here is from genome assembly GCF_000696875.1 of Nestor notabilis. Classification (NCBI taxonomy): domain Eukaryota; kingdom Metazoa; phylum Chordata; class Aves; order Psittaciformes; family Psittacidae; genus Nestor; species Nestor notabilis. The sequence continues at coordinate 72,259 of NW_009927716.1, read as the reverse complement.
CTTGGGTAGTGCACAGTAGGCATTGCAGAACAGCAGGTCTTCATTGTGCTGATGCCTAGTTGGTAGTCTCATAATGTATCCCATAAAGCAGTGTTAAGCCTAGAACACATCATGAACTATGTTCCTGCATGTGCTTTAATTTTCACTCAAATGTTACTTTTATTGTGAGTCTATAAGGGAAATGAAAATCAAAGTTTGTCCATGTAAGTTTTATCTGGCAACACATGGCTTCGTTACTGATTACATGGAAGTAATTAGGGATATAGTTAAACTTTCTGACTACTAGCAGCAAAACCAGTGTGACAGACATCTCCTGCAATGTATGCAGTATGTTACAAAATGCTACACCTTAATTCTGCATTGCATTTGTTGGCCTCCTAATTAATATGCACTTGCTTAGCTTGCTGACAGGGTAGAATTCACAGTCCAGGGGAATATCAGATAACTATAGATACACTCAGCGAGTGCATTGCTTTTACCTGATTTGGAAGTAGCATCCTCTCTGAAGTGTCTTTCTCAGTCCCCCAACAGTATCTTTAAACATCTTCCTTCTTCCATTCAGAATGAATTCAGAAGGTGCTGTTGTTTGAAATGACATTAATTCTTTTCCCCCAAAAGTTATCTTTGTTTTCTCTCAGTAGTGATATCTCTGTGCACAGAACAAGGTTGTGTGTCACTTTAGGTACTGCTCTGTGGAATAGCAAAGGATGTTTTCTGTTTGAAAAGAAAAACTGTATGCCAGTGTGTGTTATCCTCAGTCTTTTATCTTCTCCAGTTGTCGGCAGGGTAAGATTGCATTTTGAAGATGGAGCATGTTCCACTATTTGAGCAAGCATTAGTCTGATACTGATTTAAAACTTTACTGATTAGTTACAGAGGATAACCATTAGTTAGGAAATTGAGCCTAATTAAGCTGCATTTCCTTCTCTGAAGCAATGGAAAGGAGTTCAATCCCAGCTCCAGGATTTCCGGCTGTGAGAGGCTTCTCAGAACCTAGGATCTGATTCTCAATTACACTTTAGGGCTGCGAATGATGAGATTAGTGCCCAATGTATTTACTGTTTATTTATGGGAGAACTTGGTCAGAAAAAGAAGGTACATTCTCTTTTCCCTTCATAGAAATGTAGCGACTTTGTTCATGCAGCTTTTGCAGAAATGAAACACTTTATCTTGGATACAGTTTCTGTTACAACCCCTGTAATTGGCTTCATTCAATTATAAATAATCTGTGGAAAACTCCTTCAGGAACGCAGAGCACTCCTAGTAATTTTCTTTCTCCCGAGGCAGCCTTCATTAATGCACCTGCCCTTTTAGGATACATTTTACAATTTTTTAATAGACAATATGGCTAAAACTTAAGGTTATTTTTAGTTCACTGCCTGCCTGGATGATTATGATTAATGGAAAGTTAGATTATGTTTTCTTTAAAATAGGGAAGGGGTGAAATAAAGCAATATAGCAGTTAGGGTACTTTGCTGTCAATTATTGTAAGTTGAAAATAAAAATCCTGTTTGTCTGAAGAGTGCATAACTTGAGGAGACTGGCCTCTGCTGACTTCCTCCATTATAGCCAAGAGGATTGCCTGATTTGCTGGGGTAGCATGTGTGAAAGGTCACCTTTAAAGTATTAGCAATCTCTCAGATTCCTCCAGAACGTGCCATGCCATTTGTTCGATGATACTGGCTTGCATCCAGCTTACTTAACCTAATGCAGGCCAGCCCTGCTCTGCAGCATCAGCAGTCATCATCATTACTTACTGGTTTGTCTGCTGGAATCCAATTGTCTTTCAGATTGGTAGGAACCCTGATGGCTGCTTTGTGCCAGCTACAGAGACCAGGTTTCATTCCCCCTTACTTATAGCTGTGGACACCTTTCCTCTTCGTTTTTTCTTTTTGTGTCTTTGTGTTTTAAAGGAGGTCTCTTTTTTATGTATTCAGTCTATGGTATTGCTCTGTTCCAAACTCTCTATTTGTGCATCATTCCTGATGTTTTATTTTTTATTCAAAGTGAAAGTAAAAGACCTTCAACTAAAATGCAAGGAGGAGGATGTGCAGTTTTGAAATGCATATGGCCACTGACACTTCAGTGAAGTGTATCAGCAGGCAGTGTAACACCATATGCATGAGTATTGGAGAGGGACTTTTGACAAGGGCAGGTAGTGACAGGACAAGGGGGAATGGCTTGAAATTGACAGAGAGGAGATTGAGATGAGACATTAGGCAGAAGTTCTTCCCTGTGAGGGTGCTGAGGCGCTAGCACAGGGTGCCCAGAGAAGCTGTGGCTGCCCCATCCCTGGCAGTGTTCAAGGCCAGGTTGGACACAGGGGCTTGGAGCAACCTGCTCTAGTGGAAGGTGTCCCTGCCCATGGCAGGGGTTGGAACTGGGTGAGTTTCAAGGTCCCTTCCAACCCAAAACATTCTATGGTTCTATGTTTCTATGACATCATACTTCCACAAGGCCCAGTTGCTTGTCGTGAGGGCTTGGCTTGCAGCCCATCTCCAGTAGCCCAAGGGTCATGCACGGGCACAGGTGTTGGAAGTAGAATTACATGTAACATAGGGAAGATATCTATTGGATCAGAATTGGTTAGAATCTGCTCAGCCCCACTAACTACAAATCTCCATCTCCACTGATGTGGAACAAGCAAATATATATATATATTACAGACTGCCCAGGGCAGTGGTGGAGTCACCTTCCCTGGAATTGTTCAAAAACCATATAGACAAGGCCTGAGCAACATGGTTTAGCAGTGGACTTGGCAGCGCTGGGGGAGTGGTTGGACTTGATCTTGAAGGTCTTTTCCAACCTGACAGAGGTGATTCTATGTCCAGTGCTGCAGTTCTGGGCTTCAGTAGAGCTTGGTCATCTTGCTTGCAAGAGTAGCACTGCTTTTTCCTGGTCTGGATGTGAAAGGCACTGATGACCTGTGGGATGGGTTTCCTGCTGGATGCATGGGAGCTCAGGAGTCAGTGTCCTGCTCAGGTACAGATTTCGTGTTAGCTTTGCCAGTCATCATCACACAGAGATTCATCTCTTCTCTGTCTCTGTCAGAGGAGTGACCTGAAGTCTAAATGCAAAAGAATGATTCATTTACTAGATTAACGAAGAGTATAAGAAGCCCTTGCCCACACTGGGTATTGGGTGCTTTTCTTTACACCTGAATTCAAAGGGCAGTGAGGCCATATGGAAATAACTCTTTAGAACAGAAGACTTCTCTACCACTTATGTTGCTGTGTATTAGGGCTCCATTTGTCAAGGGGAAGGCAGAGGCAAGATTTGCAAAAAAGAAACATTTTATGGTCTGAATTCTACTTCCATTCAATAGAATTTGAACAGATAATCACTCGTTGTTCTTTTAAGCCATTTCCCCAGGTATTGCTACAATTTCTACTCTGAATGTGGCTTCTTTCTTGTGAAACCTGCCTGCCCGGCCATATGGTGGAAAATGCAAAGCAGTGTGTGTTAGCAGAAATATTTGGAATGTGGGAATGCATGTATTCCTCTGGGTTCTTGCTGGATGAAGTTCAGAAGCAGAGTACTTACCTTGTTGTTACTAATGCCATAAGGGCTGAAAAAGTATTAAACGAAGAGAATGTAAAAAGCCACAGACCAGCCACTTCTGCTATGGTCATTTGCAATTAGGGATGTCATTGGGAGTTGGGAAGGCAAATTACATAGAATTAACGTAGCAAATTAATGATTAAAAAAATCATCAGAAATATTTATAGGTAGCTGGTGGTTCTTGGTGGCTGGTCCATCAATCACCTCCCATCAGTGGTTTAAAAAAGTATATTCCTGTTTCAATGGATGTAGCAGGTAGTCATCAAAGGCATGGCCATCATAGCCGTCTCTCTTCTACACTTGCTTCCCTGAAGCCACTTCAAATGGCTTTCTCACATTGCTGATACTACATCATCATTAATGTTTTGATTCTGAAATTGCTTTTACTGAGCATACATGGTACGTAGCTCTAAAGAAGTTCTAACTTTGCAGGTGAATTCGGGGAAGGCCTATAGGCATGTGATTATCTGAGGTATTGAAGCTATAGGTGGGTGGGTAAGATAGGGAATGCTAGTAGAGTTGGAGAGAGCTGGGAGGCAACAAGGGGTCTAAGTAGAAGACAGAAGCAATGAAAGAATATTGCAATGTTATGATACAGCTGTATTCTGGTGTCATGAATAGAAAAACTAATGGCAGGAGCTTGTGTGATTTGTTCAGTAATACTCAGAAAAAAGTCAGTGATAGAGACAGAAACAGAAATGAGCCATTATGGGGGTTTTATGTAGGACTTATTATGGTAATCAAACAGCACCTCATTTTTATGGTATTTTATCACTTTTAGTGACATTTGAGGATAGACTTTCAGTGTTCTCTGCAGGCACAGATGACATTGCTCCGCACATGCCCTAAGCCCACTGGAAGTTGTAAAGATGTTCAGCGTTGCATTTAACTGTAGCAAATAATCCCTGCGAAGCAGCAGCATGTAATACCTTTGACACTGAACAAGCAAACTATATATATAGCTATTTGCTAGGTTGAATTTAAGAATGGAAAGAACATCTCTGGTGTACCTTGAAATGCCCACCATATTGTGGTGGGCTTGAGCCAGAAATCTGGAGAGGAAGAAAAAAAAAAGAAAGAAAATCTTGCTATAAATCTTGTGCTAAAAATTCAGTGTATGGAAGGCTTGCGGAAAATAATCTAAGTGGTTTGAAAATATTAAGTATGGAGAATAAGAAAAATCTTGAGAGATAAAAGACCTGAGACATGTTAAAACTGTCACCTTTGGGAAAAGAAAAGCTCAGAGAAAAGACTGCCAGCCTTAGAGCAGCAGGTGATTGCTGTACGATAACCTTACAAATTTCAAAAGGAAATGGCAGTACTATGAACAAAATAACTTTGTGCTGAGTGAGTTCACAACAACAAAGAGATTCTGCCAGCCAGTAATGAACTACTTGATTAAAGACACTGAACAGTATCATAAAACACTCCTGGAGACCTTGGAGAACACTCAGAGCTGAACTCAGGTGCTTCCTTCCTGCAAGTTCTCCAGTTCGAATGATCAACACCAGCTGTCAATAAACATAAAACCCATACCCAGCAGAGTTTAAAGCAGTATATTCAATTCCTTGTGGCTAGATTGCTGAAAATAACTGTAAAAATGCACAGGGAAAAGCTCTGTTTGCGTAATATTTGCACTAAAAATGTTGTTTAAAATGACATTTTGCTTTTTCTAAGCACTTAGCAGGAAATCTCCTCTGAAAACAGAAAGTGGAGGAAAGGTCTGACTATGCTGAGGTCCCTGTAACTGATCTTGAAGGGGTCAGAATGGTTGCTGTAGCGAAGCTGTCTGATTTAGTAGTGCTTTTTGCAGATATGATCTTGAATGACACAATCACGCTGAAGGCATGACCTGGTACCTTTTGTTCTCATGAACCAAAGCTACATAAATGTACAGCAGGTTCAAATCCTTTGGGAATCCAGGGACAAGAGGAGGCCTTTCAGAAACCAGATGAGTTGCACTGAGTGGGTAATGTAACCACCCATTTCTGTGTAAAAGCTTAAAGATTGGTTTTCACAGTGGTATCTGCATTCAAATTTTGGTTTATTTCTCTTGGGCTTTATACTCATTAGGACACTGCTCTCCTCTTACAGTCAGCCATGAATGAATTTTTAAATAGGAGCAGTGGAACTATATATCTGGAATCAACTGCATTTCATGGAGTATAAGCATCTAATTCTTGTAGTCAGCTTTCTAAGACTTGCCACGTGCTATTTGCTTGATTTAAAAGCACTTTGACACTTGAGTACTTGTAGAAGTATTTCTGGAAATAATCATCTAAATTGTTTAATACATTTGCCTCATTCTCGTCTGTTACAAAAGTCCTCTGGAGAATTAGAGCTCATGTGGTCTTGAACAGCTCTTTCAGGGGATGCAAGGAGCGTTCCAGCCTGTGTTGGTTAATGACAGTTCTCTTCCATGCAAATGTTTGTTACCAAAGAGTAGCTTGATTTCCTGGTGTTTAGGATCATCTCATCTGTAGTGATGGAACTGGGCTGCATCAAAAGGAGCCTGACTGGCAGGTCAAGGGAGGTGATCCTGCCCCTCTGCTCTGGTGAGACCCATCTGGAGTACTGCATCCAGCGCTGGGGTCTGCAGTACAGGAAAGATGTGGGCCTGTTGGAGAGAGTCCAGAGGAGAGACACAAAAATGATCAGAGGGATGGAACACCTCTGCTATGAGGAAAGGCTGAGAGAGCTGGGGTTGTTCAGCCTCTAGAAGAGAAGACTCCAGGGACACCTTATTGCAGCCTTTCAGTTCTTAAAAGGGGCCTGTAAGAAAGATGGGGAGAGACTTTTTAGCAGGGCCTGTTGCAACAGGACGATGGGTGATGATTTTAAACTAAAAGGGGAGATTCAGGCTGGACTTGAGGAAGAAATTCTTTACAATGATGTTGCCCAGAGAGGTGGTGGATGCACCATCCCTGGAGACATTCAAGGCCAGGCTGGATGTGGTTGTGGGCAACATGATCTAGTTGGACATGTCCCTGCTCATTGCAGGTGGGTGTTGGACTAGATGAGCTTTGAAGGTTCCTTCCAACCCAAACTATTCTATGATTCCAGCTGCTCGAAATTTGGTGTTTATGTCAATATGAATTAGGTTAAAAAGAAATAATACATTTCCAAAAGTCTCAATTATGAAAGTAAGAATAAGAACCACTGTATAATTACATTTGGGTTGGTTCTGAGAGATATTTACTGGGTATTATCCAGCTGTCTTGTTATTCGACTAAACACATAGTTAAGCATACACAAATTGTATAGCCTTAGGTTTGCTTTTTCAGAAGTGATCATTCATTTGGATGTACATGTCTCTTCATAGCCAAAGGCATTCCACTGCAAGTCATATCTTAACCTCCCAACTGACTGCTGACTTGCTGATAGTGCTTAACCCCACTATTAACAAGTCATTAATGTGTAATAAGATAAAAAGCTCTTTTCTGCCTGTCAGAGCAGTATTTAAGTTCTGCTTTCTATTCCCTAAACCTTGTATTTTGAGTAGACATGTAACCTGAAAGTTTTATGCTAAATATTCATATCAATGGAACTGATGAATGTAGCTTTTGACCAGCTTTTGGTCTGAGACCAGCTCTGATTGTGACTAACCATTTGTGATTAAGGTTTTGGGTATGATAGTGATTGGGAGTGCTGCCTTCTGACAAAGGCTTCTGTCTCTGAGAAGGATCATAGCACCATTCCTCTTTGTTATCATTTACAATCAAGATCCACTTGTTTAGCCTAGTCTTATTGGCAAAGTGCTTCTGGAAGACATGTCAGGTATTTGTGTGTGTTTGTGGTCCCAGGAATGCTGTTAAGCTAGTACACAGGTGAGTGTTTTCAAGAGATCTTGCATGCACGTTGGTTTAAAAACAGATGAGAATCTGCAGGATTCTGATGTTCCTTCTGAGCTGCACAGGCTAATGTATGGTGTATGGCCAGTAAGTTATCCAAATGTGTAAGAATAAGTGTAAGAATAAGGATAACGAGTTAAACACAAGGCTAAGAAATAGCAATCCACTTTCAGAGCAAGAAGCCTAAATAGCATAGTAAAATAAATCATTATTTATTATTTATTTTTCATTATAGCTACTATCTTCATTTAGGGAATTAAAAGAGGCAACAGATTTCTGAAAAGTACGTTTTATTACTTCACTGTTGTTTTCTTACTTAAGAAAAGCAATGATACACCATTGATATTAATTTTAAAGACATGCTTGAAAGTGCATGGTTGATGTAGCAAGTGTCCTTGCCTACTGCAGGAGTGTTAAGCCTGCCCCTCTGTGATGTGAAGTGCTATAAAGACATACACAAGTGTACATGCATTAACATAGACAGCCCACTGCTTTTCCTCACTTCTTCAAATGATGCTGCATCTTTTGTAGGGGGCAGATAATCAACTTGGTTCTAAAAGATGAGCTCATGTAGCATCTGTTGTTATTCAGTAAGAATGAGCTTATGAGTTCTACTATTGATTTGAATTTAGGTTTTCTCAAGGGGTTATGTATCTGCATGAGATAACCGTTTCTTTCTTGAATCTGTTGCTTTGCTTCATTTTGTTTGCCAGGCTGAGGCTCTGAAAATTTTCAACCCCTTTTGTTTCCTAGAGAATGAATTCCTGGGACTCTACAGCCAAGTGTAATTTTATTGAAATAATAATGAAAAGGAAACCCCAAAGTCATAACTTGTGTAAAATATATGGTTAGAATGGTGCTCGTTTTCACCCCGAGGTTAAAATGCTGAAGGAGAATAGCCTAAGTCATAATGTCTGTGTCCTGTTTGACTTCAACTTGACACTGTGTGGAGAGGAGTGTGTGGCAGGGTAAGAGCTACAGAATAGAGCTCCTATCAAAGCCATAATCATAAACCTGCCAAGATAGCACAGTCATAATTTCACAGATACAGTGTTGTCACTGAGCACTATCTCTTTTGGAATACGATTCTGGTGTCAGCACTTCACCATTATTACAGTTGAAAGATGAAGGACGTAAATATGGTAAGAGTCCAGGATTTTGCTTGAAGCAATACTGAATACTGAACAAGACAATCAATGGTTGGGATAGTATTTATGGAAATAATGATGCTCAAGATGACAGATGATGTGCTTAGTGCTTCAGCAAGAGTTGTGTATGCTTTATTCATTGTTTCTACTTCTTTCTTTCTTTATCCTGTTCTTTGCACCTATTGTAAGCCTCCCTAGATTGTGTAAGTCATCAATTGAAATTGATTGTTATTTTCTATTACAAAATCAATTTAAACTACGAAAGGGAACTTAGATATGCAGGGTTTTTTTACAAACCTGACTTTCTCTATTGCAGTTTATTAAATATGATGGAATTTGTTGCCATGGCACTTCAGAATTTTGGCACTTCAGATTGTTGTGGTTAATTTTGGGTCTTATAAATTAACTAGGCATCAAACAATGAAGTCAGAGTGTTGCTGGGTTGGGGTCCAGTCCCTGGTAAAAAATGCAGCTCTAGCATATCGGCAGCTAGACTGCTTGTTATTCATTGTAAGGCATCTAGCTATGGGAGTGTTAGATGTTTGACAGCACTGAATAGATTCCAGTCAGCCATACAAACTACCTCCAGTGGAGTGGAAAGGACCATAAAATTGTTTTAGCAACAGCTAATTCTCTTGAGTCTTTCCCCCCCCCCCTCTTTTTTCTTTAACTGTTTGGTTGCCAGTAGAGGATTTGCCAATTCAAACAGTAAATTTTCCCAGATTTATTTCATTTTTTAAGATGTTATGAAAACTTCACTGACTTTGCATTTAGCATTGTTTCAATTTGAGCTAAACCCACTCAAAGTGTCTATTTAACAGTGGTACCTTTCTTTGAAGATAAAACCTGAACTAAAAGGAAACTTTCAGTGCTGGCTTTTTAAAAGTGGTTTTTCTATAAATAATTTGCAGTCCTATTTTTATCAACAAGGCATTTGGGTGCCAGATTGTTAACTGGTGGGTATTTCACTTCATGTCCCTGCTCATCTTTTAGCTGTTGCAATGCCATGCAAACTTAGTGTTGCAGAGTGCTGCTTTTCAAGCAGCCTGGGGACTTGTCTTTTCTATCTCCAGATAAAGATACCTGTTAATTCTTCTAACTTGCCTTACTCTGAGTAATTTTTTATTTCTTTTTCTCCTGAATAGCTTAGACTGGGAATTCAGTGTGTGAAAGAACATAAAAATGTGTCTTCACCTGCCAAACATTTCCTAATATAAAAGCTGGTGGACTCATAATGATCCATAGTTCAGTCTTCAAGACAAAGCCATGCGCACCAAGTGTTTAAATAGTCTGGGAGACACAGTGGCAGTAGCTTTGGAAGAAGCCTGAAAAATTCTGATGCTTGGAGTAGAAGGGGGAAATGGGGAATGAGGAGGTCCTCAGCTGTTACAGCTTCATTGAAGGGACTTAAAGAACCAAGAACCTGCGTAGAAGAGGTTCAATTCTGCAATTTGGCTGCATGCAAGGCTTTGTTCTGCTGATAGTGGATGGGCAAATGAGATCCGAATGAAAAGCAAGTTGGTTCTCTTATCATCCTCTGCCACAAAAGAGACTGCCTTTTGTGAAGAACTCTCTTGTACACTGGAAAAATGACACATTTCATCCAACTGAGTACAACCTTTTTCTTTCCTGTTTACATCTCTTTTTCTCCACTTTTTATAATTGTAATGAAGTTTTGCTTATTTCTTGTTCTTCTAGTCCATCTACACAAAACCTTGACTTCACAGACTTTTTCTCTAGTCTTCCTATGTCTGTATGAACCAGAGTAGTCAACACAGCCTGTGTAAGGAAAAATGAAATGATAGATCTTAGTTATTGAACCTCCCTATAGACTTTTATATGACACTAGAGCAGGAACTTGAAGAGCTTGATGCATTTTTAGCTGCTGATTTTTCTGTACCAAACTTAGAACTAATCTGCTAACAGCAGAGTCGGGAATAGGCATTTCTGAACAAGTGACAGTGAAGGAAAACAGAGAAGGATGCTTCCAGGTAGTTGACCTTGACCAGCTGGCCACCGAGGTGCTCTCCATCCCCCTTCTCAACATGACAGGGAGAAAATAAGGTGCTAAAGCTCATGGGTCGAGGCAAAGATGGGGAAATCCTGTATCAGTTGCTGTCACAGGCAAAGCTGACTTGGGGAAAACTAAGTTATTGGCAATCAAAATAGAATTGGATGGTAAAACTCGGGTGTGTTGGCACAGGGCAGCCCCTGCCTCCCCTCACAGAGACCCCACAGCCCTGCTGGGCATGGACAGAGCAGGGGGAACAGCTTTTTTAGGGAATGGAAGATTCAAGTGAGCAGTTTTACAAGGTAAGCTTTTAAAAATGATAAGTTGTGTCTGAGCACAGCTCCGATTTGTGACAGGAATTGATCCTTTATATTTGTGGATTGATGGGCATTGACAGAGGGGAAAGGAGGTACAAAGAACCAAAATAGTGATTTGAGGTAATGGAGAAAAATACTACACTGTTCCCGATTAAATTAATAACTGTGAAGAAATCTTCCCAGGAAAGTGAAAGGCCTGTTGGTAATGGGAAAACATCTCTTGGATCTAATTGCAGTTTCTTTTTGTAAAGCAAACTGATGACAGTTAGAATGGGACATGTTCTGGTTTGGGGAGAGTTTAGTTTGTGCAGAAGGAAGGAAAAAAAGAAGGGGAGAAAAAAAAGAGTTAACCAATAAGAGACTTAGAAGAATACGGAGTTGAAGAGAGGCCAAGCAATGAGAAAGGTATGTAAAGAAATGGAGATGAAAGATACGGAAAAGAGTTAGAAAAACAATTATAGGGGAAAAGAAAACAACCCTTATTTGAAGAACCAAAGAACAAGCATATGTTTTAAGACGGAATAAAGGATTATAAATCCTTACTGACTATAGGCAGGTATCAAC
>NW_009927716.1:30097-60776 GCF_000696875.1 Nestor notabilis | reverse complement strand
AGGGGGGGGGGGTGCTGGCTGGTAAAAAAAGCCACTAAGCAATTCAAGTTAGTTTCTCGTGGGTTATTCTGAGAAAGATAGATTTGGTACAATGGCAATGTCATGAGTCAGGTCCAAAAGCAGCATGGTCATGTTTACAGGTCTTCTCAACCAGGCTTAGCAACTTGAATAGTGTCACATAAACACAGCTGTGCTGCATCTGGATGGAAGCATGCAAATCTCCCTGGTGCTGTACATGGCCATGAATTTACCAAAGCAGAGCAATGCTCTGTTTTAACTTTTGCAGTTGTTCCACTTCAGTCAGTGGTTTCCCTTCATGCTGTGTGGCTGCAGCGTGGTGGATTTTCCAGTAAGGCTGAAGAGCTGATGACATTCCACATGATGGGTTTCCCATGGTGGCCTGTGTGTCATGTCAGCTAACTGTCAGAGTGGACAGACTCCTCTGGAGAAGTCCTTTCAGTGATTATATTCTGGTTATTTGCCTCCTTTTTTTGTTAGTTTGGAGTCTTGGTTTGGGATTTATCAACATCGGTACTGTCACACTTACCCCTGCACTACCCTGTTTGGGTAATTCTACCAGTTCAAGCTGGCTCTAGCTGTATTTTGCCTGTGCTAGAGGAGCTAATCTGGTTGTGATTTCTTCTGAGCACTTAGCTTAAACTTAAGTGCGCAGTTACCTGCTGCTGATAGCTAGGGAAGGAGTGGAGTGTGTGAATGACAGCACACACCCTTTCACACCTGCGGTGGCAGCAGGTCTTTAGGGCTTTTGTTCAGTTGCTCTTGTCTTGGCTCTGCCTTCACTCTTCTCCCTTTAATCAGTTCCGAATCTTTGACATAAAAGCACTTTGCATTTTTTTGTGACGTTTGCAATGCATTACTCTATAAGCTTTGATCATTAAGTACGTATAACCTATACTTCTATTGTCTAAGCTTGCCCAGGATGTGCCCTGGGTTCTGAAGCTTCATCCTTGATGGAATTCAGAAGTTATCTTCTTGCAGGATCAGGTCAGAAAGCTGACTTCTGGGTTTCAGCATGAGCTTAATTCTTCATGATGATTATTTGAACTGACATTTATTGTGATCTGAAAATAAGGAATAATAACTCGTTCCTCATAATTAACTGTGAAAAATATATAGTCCATGATTCAATTTGAGACTACACTTAGCGACCCATGATTTCATAAGAAATGTCATACACTTTTTTAAAGCCTTTTCCTATTCCTCCTCCCTGCATATAAACCCATACTCTACAGTCTAATTATGCTTATTTTTGACATCAGACTCCAAAGTGAAGTCAGCAGCTAAGTTTTTCAGAGGAAGTTAAGTCTAGGTCTCTTTCTGTTCATCTTTGAAACTTTAATCTTTTAGTACAGAACTTTAATCTTCTAGTACAGAAATTCCTGACAACACTGTGGAGTGCTCAAGGAATGTGTGTGCCTGCTGAGGGCCAGATCCTAGGGAGTACAAGTCATCTGAGTTTAAGCACTGCAATGCCAGTTAAAGCCAGCTGAGGGTCTGGTTTATGTACTTCATCCTATGTGCTTTCAGCACCTTGAACTGTTACAACCAAATTACAAGTGCCAGGATTAAGCAGGAAGAAATAATTTACACAGGGAGGTTTGCCTGGGAAAGAATCTGCTGGCTTCCCAGCCTTGCTGATCCGTTGTAGAAATTACTCTGGTGTGTCACAAATCACAGTGTCAGTGCTGGATGTATACGCCAAACATAACTCACTTATTTTCAGAAATAACCATGTGTCCTGATCTGAATTTTGCAGAAATGAAAGCAAGCTGTTTTCTGCTTGGAATTGTCTTAGTAGGTTTGTACTCTCAAAGGTACATGGGAACTGGCAAGAGACTTAGGGGAAGTTGTCACATTTGAGCTTCTAAGTCAATATTAATCTTACATATAAACCAATTCAGTGTCTTCAGTGGGATGTGTGATGGACCAGCAGGACTGAAAAAGGCAGACTTGTTTTTTTCAGTACAAAAATAGTGTGGTAGACCTCTTTTTCCTTTCCCTTGCTTTCTAGTTCTCAGATGCTTTACCCTCATGCAGTCTGTGATGGGTTGAAAGCTGGATGTTTTCCACAACTAGGACAGAATGTATTGAGTGGAATCACATGGTGTGGGAGCTGGAAGAGATCCCAAGAGAGTATCTAGTCTAGTGGAAGGATCAGCTATATTTCTATTTATTTTTGTGGGCTAGAATGGTACTTGAGTGCTGGTGCCAGATAACAGGAAACAGTTAATTTTGTTTGTATTTCTATCTGCTCTGGTTATAACCACCTTTTCCAGTCCATCTAACTGTGACAGCCTGACTTAAAGGACAGAACCAATACCATCACTCTAATTTTTACATGTATATAAATGGTACTTACACAGCCATTTAACACTTCTGGTCTGGTAGATGACTTAATCTCTAAATAATACTTTTAAATCTTACTTCTATCTTGGTAGATATGGCTTTTCTCTAAGAATTTTTGGGAACTGCATGTTTCATTAACTGCTTAATACTACGGTGCAATTGTAATTTGGTTTAGAACAGGCTCAGTACTGAAGATGCAGAAACAAAGCAGAAGTTAAAAGTACTAAAGAAAAGTGCTAGGTCGGGCAAGAAGAGTGAGGATCTGTTCTTGTTCAGTTTCAGCTTCTTAGAGAAAAATGGAAGATTCAGTCTAAAAAGCTTTCATGCCTTAACTGAAAGGTGTGAAAGTTTTTGTCTGAGAGAATGGGACTGATCTTTGGAATCATGGTGATATGACAGGAGAAGTCTGAGGAGGCTGTGGTGAAGGGGATCAGTCTGTGTGTTCTGCTGTTGAGGAACTGGAAAAATACTCTGGATAAACACAAGGGAAGAAAGATTTCATGCAACTGGTTAGAGGGTTTGTTTTGATTGTTTTTTCCCCTGTGACTGCTTCTCACTTTCAGTCTGCTTTTCCAAATGCTTATCCTAGATCTACACTGAAGTTGGTTCTAAGAGATAACAGTATCAATCAGAAATTGGTGGTGGTTTATGCTACTATGAAGTTGCATAGTTGTGAACTGTTACTGGATACTTCTTGGAAAGTCAGAAATTAAAGCCATCAAATATTGGATGGGTCTCACCTTGACTCTCTCCCTAATTTTTCTTGTAGTGATTTTATGAGAAAAATGACTTGATTTTTCTTGTTTTACCACCTTAAAATTGCAAACTATTAAAGTGAAATGATTGTTCCTTATTTTCCTTGCTTCATCTGTAGGTTTCACTGCATCCTTAGAGATGTGGCCGTATGAAAAAGCATTAAGGACTTGAGGGCTCCTCCAGTCTTTCGAGACTACAGAAAAATGGTGTTTCTGAAGCAGGAAATACTGGCTTTGATCCCATGTTAGATCATTTATGGTTTCTAGTCTGACACATGGTAGGACTCTTGAATACCATTTCATGTGTTGCCCATGTATGTAAATTCAGTGGCAGATATCTGGTTGTTGGCATAGACCTACACAGTTTTAATGAGTTACACAGAATTTTCAGCTAGATATAATTGTATCTTCCTTTATATTTGGTTGGTAGCTCCCTTGCAATCTCAAGATTCAGAGATTGTTCTCGAATTCATTGTCAGCAAAGATATTATGCTGGATCTTTTTTCCCTTCTCATTTGAGTGTCCCATCCCTGGCAGTGTTCAAGGCCAGGTTGGACACAGGGGCTTGGAGCAACCTGCTCTAGTGGAAGGTGTCTCTGCCCATGGCAGGGGGTTGGAACTGGGTGAGCTTTAAGGTCCCTTCCAACCCAAACCATTGTAGGATTGTACAGTTCCCACAAAGTTCTTGAAGTAAACAATTTCTTTGTTTGTACCTTGAAGCTCATAGTCTTTGAGTATAGAAGTTTAGGGTCACTTTAGGGTCATTTCTCAACAACACATTGGTAATGATTAGAAAAACAATCTCTAGTTTTTAAGGGATTTTGGGGGTGTCTTTGTTTAGGCGTTTGCTTCTGAAATATTTTTCTGAGTACTCCCTTGTTTTCCTTATCCTGTTGTCCTACAGAGTTTTAGATTCTTAAAATATACAGAGAACATTTATATATTGAAAGCATAAACTGCCCAATGCCATGTTACTTACACTTGGTATTATTTAAATTTACTTTTTCATCTACATATGATCTGTTCTTCCACAGGTTCAATGGGACAACCTTTCTTTTCACTTACCCCTGTGCTGCTTTGCTTGTCCCTTGCAGAGTTAAGGACCAATAAAGAGATGATACTTTATAGCTGCTTTTCATTATAAAGCTACCTTCAACATACATAGCAATCAGGCCACTGTACTTTAGGGTAACCCCCACGCTCACTGAGCTCAATCCTGAAAAGTAAACAAACCTCGGGGCAAAGTGGTTTGCTTGGCAGAAAGATTGAGCTAACGTTACGGATATGAAAACATAGGGCTCAATTCTGCAAGACTGAGTGTTCTGGTCCCAGTCCCATAAAGCACTTAAATACAGGCTTGATTTTAAAACGAGTAGCATGTTGGCTGATGCTCAGGAAGGCTGAACCCAGATAACCCTTGGCACTACATGGGGTAGGAGGACTTGGGTTGCTCATGCACTTGTGCCGTGGCCAGGGCTGGCTCCTCCAGCTCCCCAACAGGGTGGCAGTGCCCAGGTCCTGGTTGGCACCACTGGGGTTTGTGGGGATAACAGGGCCCAGTGGCTAGCTGGGCACATGCCAAGATGTGCTGCCAAGGCCTAGTGCCTTGCGTGGGGGCTGCAGGCATGGAAAACAGGGGAAGAAGCAAAATGCTCCCTCATACCAGGCAAGAAGCTTCCTCTACCCAGCAAATTCCCAGCTGTCCTGTGAGGGCTTCTGTGCTCAATCTGTCCTCTTTTTCCTGAGCTAAGCTCTTGCATGTAACAGCTCTGTACATGAGTGGTTCTGTCCAGGAGGAACAGAACTGATCCATCAAAGGGACTCCTCGATGAGGGGAGAGGGAGTGAGTAGAGGGCTGATCTGTCAATCAGCTGTCAGACATCCTGGCATTTTCATGATGAATTAGGCTCCGTGGATGCTTTGTGGCTTGGCTAACAAAGAGACTGATTTTTTTCTTTACCAAATTCCCCAGTGCTGTTCCTACAGTATATGATTTTACCAAGATCATTTTATTATACTTTGAAAATGTAATACAGAGCATTGAATAAAGAAGAGAAACCATTAACACATTTGAAGATTGATTGTGTATGGAGTTCTATTTTTCTTCGGTTTAAGATTGTAGTGAAGCTGCATTCTTAGTACATCACCAGCATCTGCTTAATAAGGTTTGCTAATTTTCTATGCTTACTTGTTTGTGTGCTTTTCCTTTAGAGACCATGGGCTATTTGTATTTTGCATTGCTGGGCACTTGCATGTATGTTCCATGGTTTTATATGCATTTCCAATGACAGTGAACAACCCCTCATTTTTTTTTGTGTGTGGTAGAAGTTACAGAAAGAAACATTTCTTTTCCATAAAGTGAAATGAAACTTGTCAATCTTTCTTTGTTCTCCTTAGTGTGTTTGCATTTATCACTAGTGCTGACTGTTACTATGTTGTTTTTTCCCTTCCTGAACCTGACTTACCATCTGAATTGTCTATTCTGTTCGTGTTGATAAGTAACAGAAATCAGACTTCTTGTTTAAGATAATATAGTTGGAATAACATAATTCAGTGTTACAGTATCTTAGATGACATTCCTTTTATTCTTACGCTGCTTCATGGGAAGCATTCACAAAGTAGAAGTGGCAAAGTTAAGGCCGTGTATTTCTGTCTTCTCAAAAAAGTCCATAAAATGATGAAACTTTCCTATTTTGAACCAGCTGGGAAGTGAATTATCTAAAAGACCCCAAGGCTTCAACCGTACAAAAGTATATTTTTGTGGAGGTGGCTACTGATGGCAACACGTTGCAAAGAAAATAAGTGGAACAAAAGGTCAGTTCTGATTCGATAGACATGGCTAGCATTGAAAGCAGACTCACCTCCCACACCGCATAGCAATGAGAGGGGAGCTTGGTGAGAAAGTTCAAACTGCAGAAGATTATCCTTTCACAAATAAATTCTTTTAACAGGCCCCTGTTGAAAATGGTAAGATTATACCTCTGGGGAGAGCTACCTCTCTGAAGAAGTGCTTATGCCACTTGCAGTTTTTGGAAACTCTTAAATCTTCTTAAGCAAAAGTAACAAACTTTTCATTCTTTTAAGTTATTTATTCGTTTTCTGTCGGGAATGGGTCTATTAATTATGAATTACTTTGAGGAAAAAAACCAAACCTGAGATTTGCACAGCAAAATATACCTTTATTCCTATTGCCACACTTTCTGAGTGATTGAAAGTTTCTCCAGATTATAGTATCCTACACATTTTTATATATTCATCTCACTTACTTGTTGTGAGGATGCAGTTTGCATTCTTCTGACACAAACCATTTTGTTACAGTGCAACCCACGTTCAGAATTATGGACTGAGAACATCCAAATACAGATTGTTACAGTTGTTTAATAGTCCAGTGTAAATACAGCAGCTCTCTAAATATACTGAACATAGTTCTACAAGGCCGTATACATACAGACTGCTACAAAGTTGAGATGTAAAAAAACTTGTTTAAATAAAACTAATATTTTTTAATTCAGTAGTTTGGATCCATTTCAAACACATTTTCTAAAGAAAGTGGTAGGTCTTACATGTGGCAGTGATGATAATATGCCTAAAGTGTGTGTATCCTATTTAAGTAGTGAATTGATGTAATATTAGTTACAACTGTTATACTTAAATTAGGTCCCAATTCTGCTCCAGATAATGAATCAAGAACTAAGTCTGGTGAACTCCAATGGTAGGATCCATGGTGAACGTGTTTTCTGGGATACTTTGATGATGTGATGTCAAATACGCAGATTTTTATGTGTAACTGATTAGTTTGACATTTATGTGACTTTTCTAAATTCTCTTTTGCAAACTAGATGTTATGTCCATATACCTGAGAAGAGGTGAGTTATTTTAATTGGAAGATATTTTAAGAGATAACAAGACCATCTCACATTTAAAAGGCAAACTAATCATGTTAATTTTCTGCATTTTTTCCTCTTTTTCTCATCAAGAACAACATAAAATGTTCATAATAAAACATGTTGAAAAGGCTGCAGTCATGCTCTTCACCTTCTCTTACTGGAAACTGGCTTGCTTGCTGCTCTAATACAATTTGCAATCTCTCAGTTCCAGAGTCAGATTCCTGACAACAACGTTATTTCTTGGGTAAATATATCCTGATAATGAAACGGGAGTATAATGCCCACAATGAACTACTGAAAAACTTGGAAATATGACAAAGAAGGTAGGATTTGTTGTGGCATTTCAGCAAGGCGGGGGGGGAGCTTAGTCAAATGTGTCTGCCTTCATTGGGAGTGAACTCCAATCTTACTACATTAAGATTATGCTGCATATGGTAATTTAAATATTTAGTTGGCAAAGGTAAAGGCAGGGATGGGAGAGAATGACAACCATTGTCTTAGTTGTAGTTAAGCTCTTGCAAGTTTGGGAGTGGATTTAGCTATATTTGGAAGGTATTTGTTTCACTGCCAATGTTCCTATTAGTGACAAATCTCTTAAATTCTCGATTTTGAAGCAATATAAATAAAAGAAAAATTTTACTGTTGAAGTGGGCTGCTAAGGAAGGTCAGAAGAGAAGGCTCTGGGTACACCTTGTAACAGTTTTCCAGTACCTAAAAGGAACTGACAAGAAATCTGGAGAGGGACTTTTGACAGGGCATGTAGGGATTGGAAAACGGGGAATGGTTTTAAACTGTCAAAAGGGAGATTTAAATTAGACATTAGGTAGAAGTTCTTGCCTGTGAGGGTGCTGAGGCGCTGGCACAGGGTGCCCAGAGAAGCTGTGGCTGCCCCATCCCTGGCAGTGTTCAAGGCCAGGTTGGACACAGGGGCTTGGAGCAACCTGCTCTAGTGGAAGGTGTTCCTGCCCGTGGCAGGGGGTTGGAACTGGATGAGCTTTAAGGTCCCTTCCAACCCAAACCAGTCCGAGATTCTGTGATATAGACAACAGAGCGTTCTTTTATGTGGCACATTTTTACGTATTTTCCGATTTTGAGTGTATCTCCTTCATGCTGACTGGTGCCAATTTCTCCAGCCTTTGTTAAATATTTTAGATTTCTGACCTTTCTCATTGCTTTCTTTTAAAGTCTTTTCAAATGTACAGTTGTCTCCTCAAACAGCCTGAGACATGCAGAGCCGGGCCTTGTGGCACGCAGTTTGAGGCCAGCAGGTCCCTTCAGCTACTTAGGGCATTCAGAGGGAAGTAGGAGGAGTGAAATGAAGTTTTCACGAGTCAGGGAAAGGGTAAATCTGAAACTCTGGAGCTGTATCAATCCCAACTCATCCTCCTATAGGCAAGTTAGGTAAAGATAGTGGGATTTTGAAGAGGCAGATAGCTGTTAACACTGCAGTATTCATTCTTGGGGACTATGAGCAAATAAAGCTTCATTTCTTCTCTTGTCACGTATTATGTGGCATGCGTGTCATGGACATCTTAGTGCAGAGCTTGGTTACATGAAACTGTCGAGGATTCTGCTTTGCAGAAAACAATGAAAGCTTATCTTTGTGCTGGGAGGCATTATCAACAGTCGTAGCATGCGGACTGGGTTGGTTTTGGGTTTGGTTAGATTTTTTTTTTTTTTCCAGAATGCATAAAACTATTCCAGGGAAATCGTATCTCCTGTTGACTTTTCAGGACATTGTTATCTTCTGGTGTTTAGGTAGGGTTAATATCGCCTTATTTGGTAATGATTATGGGCTAATGAAAATGTCTGTCTTTTCACTCTAAGAGTTTTCTGAGCCGTGCAGAAGCTACAAGGAGATTAAAACAAAGTGGGAATCACTTCCACAGGAATTATTTTTTTAGGATGCTTTGTTAGGATCTAAGTTTTTATTTGTAAGACCTCCAGGTTTTAAAGCTTAGTGATATGGGAGAGATGACTGGTTTAGACATGTATTGTGAAATGAATTGCTTACACTTTTGCTGCCATCCTCCCAAGTACAAAGGGAACCATGCATATACAGGGTTTTCAGGTTTTTGATATCTACAAAAGCATCACAACTATGAAAGCTTTTTCAATTCAAAGTGCTGCAGAATGCACTATGTTTTGAATCCCTCTTGAATTTCCACAGAGTCTTAGAAGAATTGAAAAATGGGAGGTCAGATTCCCAAATAAATGGCATTTCAAAGTTTATTTGATTAGGGCATTTCCACTGTGACATGGATATCTTTTGTTTGGTAATTCAATCACAAGTGGAAGCATATTCTATACATCTTATTAGGTTTGCCCTCTGGCTTGCTCTGATGGGATAGTCTTTTTTGTATATATCAGCACACCAACTAATTTCTTCTCCTGTAACATTCTCCGATATTGTTCCCATTTCTCAAGCAGTCCAAATATTTTTTTTTAATGGAATAAATGTTTTTCATACAGGAAAATTCCGGTTAGGAATCCGTCTTTTTCTTAAAATTAACTCTTTGGAAAATTAATTAGAGGTTTTTCTTTTTCCCATGGGTTAGGCTTTGAGGGTTGCCAGCAGAGCAGTGGGATGAACTTCATGAACCTAAATGGTGCCTGTACATCTCCTCGGCCCTGTTGCACACAGAATTACAGCTACCACAGGGAATAAATTTATTTGGTGGTATAATCCTTCACTGATGGAAATAGCAGTGGTTCTGAGTTGTTAGACAAACATCTATAAAATTAGATTGGCTTAACTGAATGCCAACAGTAGCTACTGTACTTTGCTTCATACTGTAGTTGAATATGCAGAATGCCAGTG
The DNA here is from genome assembly GCF_000696875.1 of Nestor notabilis. Taxonomy (NCBI): domain Eukaryota; kingdom Metazoa; phylum Chordata; class Aves; order Psittaciformes; family Psittacidae; genus Nestor; species Nestor notabilis. The sequence continues at coordinate 50,946 of NW_009927716.1, read as the reverse complement.
AAGTTTTAAAACCTAAGAGAAAATAGCCAAAAGCAGCACATGTTCGGATGAAGAATTTGGTCATGCATGTTCTCCAGCAGCTGTTTTTATTTTAGGTTTAATTTAAAATGCATTCAGCTTAATTCTGTATTCAGAACCATCAAAGCCTACCCAAAATCCTCAGATTTTGTTTCACAGAGATCATTATCAGGTTCTGAGCAATTGTATGTTTATTACTTTCATATTTTGCATTTCTGGGGTTTCGTATACTACCTAAGGGCATGGTCTAACTCAAAGAATAACAGGAAACAGCATGCTTTTCATTTACCCTTTTTCATTATTACAGACATACTATATTAAGACCTGTTTCAGAAACAAACCAGTTTTACTTTTTAACCTCCCATGTATTTTATTGGGTTGCTGAGGTTTTCATTTTTTATTTTTCTAAATGGTTATGAAAAGAAAGGATTCTCGTCCCGATTCCCATTCGTGCTGTGGCCTTTTCTATATGTACAAGTTGTACATATGCAACTTGTTGTACTCAAGTTGTACATGTAGGTCTTTTCATCAGCTGATCTGTGGCAAAAAGGCCACAGTATAAATGAGAGGGGAGCCCTTTGTGTCTTTTTTTTCCTGGGAGGTTGTTGTACGCTGAGGACCACTGTCCTCCTCTTGTGCTGTTTCCCCTTCAGCAAATACTTAAGCCCCACTGTGTTTCTCATTAAGTATTCTATGCCATAGGGTAGTCCAGAGTAGCAATGCCCATATAGACAACTTCAGGTAAAAGCAGTAAAAGATCTATGCTATGTAGCACTGCCTCCCCATCCCAAACTATGTATTTTACTTTAAGAAATCTCAATGACAGACATCTAGAACTTAGGCTTCAGGATTCACTTAATCATCTAGAATTCAGGGAAAAGTTTTTTCTCCATGGTTGTTCAGTCCCTCTTTCTCTGTTTGATTAGATTTCATAGAATTACGGAATCATAGAATCACAGAATGCTTTTGGGTTGGAAGGGACCTTAAAGCTCATCCAGTTCCAACCCCTGCCATGGGCAGGGACATCTTTCACTAGAGCGGGTTGCTCCAAGCCCCTGTGTCCAACCTGGCCTTGAACACTGCCAGGGATGGGGCAGCCACAGCTTCTCTGGGCACCCTGTGCCAGCGCCTCAGCACCCTGACAGGGATGAGCTTCTTCCTGATATCTAATCTGTATCTCCCCTCTGTCAGTTTAAAACCATTCTCCCTTGTCGTGTTACATTGCAAGAAGATGAAATTGTAACTGTGGTAGATTCTTTGAGTGGTAATGAATGATCTAAGGTACGTATATATTCTGTAGCTTTGGGTTGTTTTCTGCAACCAGATGATGGCTCTTACCCTCTCTTACCCTGCTGGATGCTTTTTAGGTCAATATTGTAGTGATCCTACTCAAATAAGGAGATCAGATGAAGAATGCTGAGCTGCAGACACCAAGATACGAGAATGAAATAACTGCTGTCTCCTGATTTACATTAAGCCTCTGCAAATGACCATTGGATATGACACTGAAGATGCTGTGAAGAAAAAGGAAGCTTCCCCATACTGGGGCAGAGCAACTAAGTGGGTCCCACACTCAAAGCGTGCAACCTGACAAGGGTCAGCTCTGCCCTTAGCACAGCCATGAGCCTGGTGCCATCTGGCTGAGAGTGCACCAGCTCAGGCTGCAGAGCAGGCAGTAGAGATTGGGATTCGAGCTAAGCAACTCACAACAGTAGATAAGTTTTTCCTTTTCTGTTGTTTTACATTGTTGTGGACCTGCTTTTTGAGGACAGTGTCTCTTGGCACTTGCATTGAAAAGACCAATGGCTTAACTTAGCACCAGTTTGAGCTAGTAGTGCTTTCTTGTGGCTGGAGAAAAGTGGAAATTAAACTCTTCTCTAGTGCACTGAAGGAAGTAAAGTGTGTTATTAATGAAAAACATGGGTGCGTGCTTTGAAAAGCAGATGCGCACAGACCATATAGCTCAAATCAACTGTTTCCAGTTCCTATTTTAGGCAAGTAAAACAATTATTGAATGAAACAAGTCTGTGTATTCAGGGCAGTTTAATTACAGCCTTAAACAATAAGTTGGGTTGCATTGATGATTGCCAACTCCTGTTGCTATGCTGGGCTGCTGGGTGGTCTTGGACATTAACTGGGTGCATCATGCCCGGATTGTGTGCACGTTTGGGTCTGCAGAGGCAGCCTTGGACCCACTGGGATGTTTGTGAGACCATGATCTTGTGAGATTTGTAGCTCAATTCTGCAAATCCCCAAGTTTTAGGTAGGCAAATATCTAATCATGCAGGCGCTTTGCCAGTGCTTTTGAACTCGGAATGTGATTTAATTGTCAGAGACCTAAACTGGTGCTCAGGAGTTTGTCAGTTCCAAGCCTGTCTTACATGTTTGTCCTATTTTTGACAGGGAACTTTTACTGTCCTGTTTGGTAATATGGTTTCAGATAGTGTGTTTTGTTTCATTTTAATTTTTTAATAGTTGTTTATGAGCTATCTGAATGTAACTGAGTTATTTCCCCTCCTAAAATGCAAATTTCTTTCTCCTTTCTTTTGAAGTGCTTAGAATGTGTGTTGAATGATCGCGCTTTGACTACACTGAATTCCCATCAGTCTTGGTACTGCTCTAGCCTCCAGTTTTTATCTGGTATTTTGGCATTATACAGTGGCTTAAGCACTCAGTGTCCTATAAGGAAAGAAAGCCCTGTGTGCCTTTTAGAGGTAGCAAACAAAAGCACTGAATCTTAATCTTGTATTGTTGACTTCAAGACATGTGAGAGGAGTCTTTAGTAAAGCACTTGAACACTGGAGAAAGTGTAGAAGTTTGTATACAGTTATGTACCTGTTGTTCTCTCCTGCTTTGGGTGCTTGCTTGGTTGGGTCCCTTTCTGAGATTTCTTGTGCTGTGATTAAGGATCCACATGTCCCATGGGGACATCCAAATTCTAAATTCCCTACTCTTAAGCGTCTTTTGGGTAGGCAGAGGGAGGTGTTTACCCTTAGGTGGCTTACCAGAAGCCAGAAAGGAAACAAAAAAGTGAATTCTCAGAATCACGGATTGGCTGAGGTTGGGAGAGACCTTGGGGTGCCATCTAGTCCAGCCGCTAACCTTGATCATACAGGGTCATCTGGTGTCTGCAGCTGGGCACAGTACTCTAGGTGTGGCCTTGCCAGTGCTGAATAGAAGGGAAGATCACTGCTTGTCCTAATATAACCCAGGATATCATTAGCCTTTGCCCATAGGGCATGTTGCTGACTCAATTGGAATTTTCTGGCACCCAATCCTGTGCCCATTTGGGACATCTTTTCTATGCAAACTCAGATTCTGTCTGGAAAATCTCTCTTTTCTGTCAACTTTCTGCATGTACTGATTGGTCTTCAAAGCTCCACACGTGTTGTCCGTGCTACTTTTGATGTGGCACATTATGATAAGTAATGTACTGCTTTACTGCCTGGTTGATAAAGCATGATTGGTTCTTGGTGGCATTATTAACACTAGTTCAGCATGTTCTCAGGGCTGGTAACTCCTATCAGTCAGTTACTGGCAAAAGGTGATTAGCTTTTGTAGAGTGGAGGCAGTCACAGCCATTGAGGTGTCTGTTTAACTCACTGTTTACTATGTCTGATGTCCCTGCTTGAGTTTGTCAATCTTTGAGTAGGACTGAACAATAGAAAAGGAGAGGTCCTAAGGTAACGGGGAGAACCAGCTATTTTGGTACCTGCTATAAGCAACACATCATGGCTGCATCAGAAGCGATTTCCTAAGGGGACAGGAGAGAAGTCTTAGAATTTGCTTGTGTATGTCTTCATAATATTTGAAACAAGGGCAACTGCTGTTGTCCCTGATAATTGTGCTACATGGTATTGCTAAAGGTCTTGAGTAATTTGTCAAGTCTTCAGCATCTAAAATTACTTGTGTTCAGAATAAAAGGTATGAGAAAACATGTTGATTTTGACAGCAAGGGTCAGCAAATCATAATTGAAATGACATATCTCATGAAAAAAAGAGTTGAATACATTTACCAGTCTTTTCTAATTATTAGATTCCTTTTACATACACAATAGGTCATCTTGACCTTCTCTAGAAGTCTTGACATTGTTACTGACATGTTTATTTAGTGATTGCATAAATTTACAGCATTATTTCAGCTCATATGCTGATGTGAAAGTATAATGGCCTTCTGCCTTCCTACCTGTTTTTGTTGGGTCACTTTCATAATGTCTTTTGGAAGAGAAAGATCAGGCATTTCATCTGTCCGACTAAATGCTTGTAGTAATGATGAGCAGAAAATTAATTTGTGAAGGATATGAATATTTTACTGTAAATTGGTGTTTTCCTGCTCTTGATAACCACTTTTGGCAAGTGTTTTCAGGGTAGGTGTATCAGTGCTCTTAAATATATGGGATATATGTGGCTCTTCTTGTATCTTAAACCTGGATCACATTTGCAGCATTAGCTGTCCCTAATAAGGATGCTCTCTTCCCTGTAACATGCTCAGATGTCAGTTTGAAGTAACAGAAGCAGTTTTTCTTGGAGAGATTTGGAGTAAAACATTTTACTTACGGAGTATTTCTTCCATGTGTTTCCCTGAAACTTGGTTCGTAGGTTATATCTGCCTGCTGAGAATGGGGAGATTTTGACCAGGAGCTGTCAAGCTGTGATCCTGAGGTCCCTTCTCTTCTGTGCGGACATTCTGCCTATCCTTTCACCTGGGGCTTGCCCCAGCTCATGCAACCCTGCTATCAAGCACCCTGCAGGAGAATAGGCACCCACACAGAATACACAGTGGTTTTGAGAAGCATTTCAAATTATCTGAGCGCACAAACAGTTATATAGTTTATTTGCATAATTACATGCCTAATTAATGTAATATTTCACAGACACACTGTAAGTCGTGGAGTAAGCAAAAATTAATCTTGTTCTGTGTTAGTGTTCATTGCCTTCTTTTGGATGTACTGCATAATGCCAGCTTCATGAAAACTGCTAAGAAACAATTCTGTTTGCATTATATAAAGACTGGAGACAAAACAGATAAAAGCTGTGTTTAGATCAGATATACCAGAAGGCCTGCTACGATGTTATATAAGGCTTGTGCCTAAACACCTGAGTGATGATGCCCACCTAAGAGACTGTTGGACTGACTGTGCTGGGGTGATAATCAAACTAGCTACATTTAGTGTAAAGGGTCCCTCTCTTGTTTCAGAGAGCTCTTTGGCATCATCAAGATCTATGGTACAGATCAGCATTGCTAGAGTTAACTTAATTAAAAAAGGGCTCATTTATAGCTCTTTGTGTGACTGTCATCTGATTTAAAGCAAATCTGGAGGGGCTTTTGACAAGGGCTGTAGTGACAGGACAAGGGAGAACAGTTTTAACCTGACAGAGGGGAGATCCAGATTAGACATTAGGAAGAAATTATTCTCTGTGAGGCTGCTGGCACAGGGTGCCCAGAGAAGCTGTGACTGCCCCATCCCTGGCAGTGTTCAAGGCCAGGTTGGACACAGGAGCTTGGAGCAACCTGCTCTAGTGGAAGGTGTCCCTGCCCGTGGGAGGGGGGTTGGAACTGGATTGAATTGCCTGTGCCAGCTGGTGCCCTCCCTGAATCATAGGTTTGATCCCTTCTGCTTGTCAGTCCCTTGCTGCTAGAAGGTTTCAGCCCTTGTTGCAGTCAGTGATGGAGATACATCTATACCAGGTCATCTCAAAGTGAGCCTTATTAGCTCAGCTGAACCCCAATACTGATGCTTGCCTGCTTTGCCTGCAGAGAGCTAAGGAATATCCCCGTTGGGTTCTGCCAGCAGAGATTGGATGGTGCCAGCTGCTGCTGCTGGAGAAGGACAGCATGTGGTGCTGGGGCCACTTGGCAATGGTGGTGGGTACTGCCTTTGCACGGGGAACTAGTTAGTGCTGCAGCAGTTTGGTGTTTAGTCTGTATAATGTGTTTTCCTTTACATATCTATATATATTTTATATATGTGTGTGTTTGTGAAATCTATGATCTGTCTCTGCTACCTTTTGTACTTGGTTATTGAACCTTTGAAGAAAAAGCTATGAAAGGTTTTTCTTAGTTTCATTTTAAGCTTGCAGTGATAAAAGAAACTCCAGTAATGATAATTGCTTTCACGTAAGAATGGGTATAAATAATAAATATGTAACGTGCAATAGTGTTTTGACGTAATGTAGTTAGGTTGAAAAGTGATAAAAGGGAAATGTGAATAAAATCTTTCAATTGATTTGCTTCTTATGTTATCTTTGAAGTTACCTAATTTTTCAGAGAGCTTTTAAAATTACTTACATGGATTGATTCACAATGGAATTTTGCTTCCATACTAGATTATTGTAATTAATTATAAAATTGAGTTTAACCTGTCTAGACTGTCAATATCTAAAGACAGATGTTAGAACTAACAAAGTCCAGGAAAGATTAGTCCGGGTCTTGGGGATGTCATGAGGGAGGAGGAGAGCGATCATTGCCTCTCAGGTGCTGGTTTTGTTCCAGCTTTATAAATCATTACCACTTCTCTTTTCAGCTGGGGAAAAATATATTAAAATCAAACAAAAATGTTTAGGAAATCCTAACAAAATAGACAAAGTTATTGCCTTATGTCTGCTTAAAAGATTTTTACACGTGGAGATAAGCTGTGGATAGTTGGGCATCTTGCCCAGTGTATGCAATTTTAAAAGCCAGTGAGAGCAAAAAACAGTATCATTGTAATTTATGGTGAAAACTTGTTTAGATACAAGATGTATAGCATTCTTGAAATACCTGATACTGTGTAAGGTATTTGCTTATTTTACCTTCTTCCAGGAATCCTCGGCTGCTATCCCTGTGAACAAAGCCTGTATGTATGTATTCACATGCAGGCTTCATGGCATACTCAGTTGATTGGCTCAGTACAGATTATCAAATCAATATTTCTGAATGATGTTGTGGTATAAGCCCCCATCAGTTGCATTTTTAATTTGGGAGAAGGGCTTTTGTAGCATTTGGTTTGAATAGCTGCTGCAGAATTGGAGCACTGTGTGTGCCCATTGTTGATACCTGAAAGGATGTCTCTTCTGCTGCAGGCAGAATCATAGAATCCCAGACTGATTTGGGTTGGAAGGGACCTTAAAGCTCATCCAGTTCCAACCCCCTGCCACGGGCAGGGACACTTTCCACTAGAGCAGGTTGCTCCAAGCCCCTGTGTCCAACCTGGCCTTGAACACTGCCAGGGATGGGGCAGCCACAGCTTCTCTGGGCACCCTGTGCCAGTGCCTCAACTCCTCTTCCTAATGTCTAATGGCTTACATGTTATCAAATGTCCTGTCACTCGTCTTTTGAGCACTGAAAATGAGTGTTTTGCAACAATACTATAGTAATAGGTGACAGCAACTCTAAAGGAGAGAATTCTGTATTTACACAGTGAATTTAACTGTTGGTGTCTTGTGCCGTCAGTAACGAAGTGATAAAGGTCCCTTCCCTAACCCAAAGGAAACGAGATCTCAGAGTGAACCTGCAATGCTGAAAATTCAGAACTGGTTTCCCTGTAACTCAGTGTCCTGCTTCCCTCACTTCAAACTTGGCAGCTAGGATCAGCAAACTCCAGTGGTGGTTTGAACAGTGGTTGTGGCACGTGTGCTATGGGGTACGGCTGCGCCGATGCCTGTGCAACCATCAGGATCTGGGGCTGAGGGCTGTAATTTCTCAGAGGTGTTCACCCAGCTGCTGGGTGTTTTCAGAGCTGAATTGGGTTAAAGATGGAGGGAGGTAAGAGGGGAGGATTTGCTGGAAACCGTGTCAGCATTTAGGTAACTCAAAGCCCAATCAGTAGAAAAAACTTCTCATTACAAAAATCAAAGAAAATTACTGTTCTGAAGCAGTGAAAAGGTCTCCTGCTTTACAGAGATAATGTTCTCTCGGCATTGAGAAGGGCATGACATTTTTCCCTTGTTTGATTATATTAGGTATATTAAACATGACCTCGATGATTCAGGTTGCTCAAGCTGCAAGAGTTCGAAAGATTTTTGGATGAGATTTCTTCAATTTATTTTATTAAGCCTCTGCTGTAATTGTAAATAGTCATTCTTTTAAAGAACAAATAGTAAGAGGTCAAATATTACATATTTATGATTCTGTATTTCATTACAAAGAGAATTTCACAGGAGAAGAAATGTAGCTATGGTAGTTAGAAAGATAGATATTTAAGAATCATTGATGTTTAAGTAAAAAGGCTTTAATTCAAAGAAAAGTGTATACAAGTGTATAGAAAAGTGTATAGAAAAAGTATTCTGAATGTTGATTCAGAACATAAAAAAGTATGAGGAATACTATTTTTTGACTCTATGTGTTCACTTTTAGAAGACAGGTTTGATTAAATATCATCAAAGAGACGAAGAATGGTTTCAGTGTTGTTAGAGTTAAGGAGAGGTGATTTCCTATCACCTGGTAATTTAAGATCAGCAGGCTCACTTTTAAGTTTTAAAATCATAGAAATAAATGAGCTTAGTCATTCTTTATGGGTACTAAAATTTGAATTTAGGAAAAGAGTATTATTATTATTATTGATAGTAATAATAAAACAGTGCCCCTACATGCCCTTGTAAAGTCTCTCTCCAGCTCTCTTGTAAATCACTTTTAGGTACTGGAAGGCTTCTATAAGATCTGGAGTAGAACTGGTTAAAATTTTCCACTAAGAAATATTTTTTTCCTTAAAATACCATGGTTTTGTTTGATATGCAGGAAACGATTATTCCTGGTGAGAAAGAAAACCCCAAAGTCAAGGTTTGGCATAGAAAATACTGACACTTCTGCAATTTAAAGAGTAATTTTATTTCTATGGTATCAAAAATACAAATCAAAACAAAGTGTGTGTTTTCATTTGGATGCTTAAACTATTGATTCGCTACAAAAATGGTGACTCTAAGTCTCTTTAAAGTTCTCACAGGAAAACGAAACAACTTGGAGTTATTCATTGCTTACATATATGAGAACCAGATTGCCTTTCTAGCCTCCCTGGTGTAGCTGGTTAAAAGTCTCTTAAATCCATAGTGACTGAATTTGAGGTGTATTTAATTTGAAGACATGAACCTCAGTGACATGATGCAATTTAAGATGGATTTTGCAGAAACCTATGCTGGGAATTTGGGTCTCCATGCTGCAGGAGACCTGGGGCACAGGATGGAGAGCATCCTGTGGAGGAATGTGGTCCTGCTGTGCTATACCCTCTGTCCACCTCCAGAGGGTTCAAAAGGCATTTTTGTTGATATTTTCATTTGCATAGAGTGTTTTTTTTTATCTTTCAGAAGTTTAGAAGGGACTGAAGCAGATCCTTTATAAGGTTGTGTTTTAGACCAGTGCTGTGTTAGTCCCTGGTGAGACCAGAACAATATACACAGTGCATGCTGTTGAGTGAGGCAGCTGGCTCCCACTCTGATATGTCGGGTTTAATCCAGTTTGTTCTCATTCAATTGCTACAGTTTTAAGTTCTTCACAGCACATTATACTAGAGCAGGCCATAACTCATACAACTAAAGTTGACCCTCCAACCTTTCATGTTTGATTGACATTTTTTTTTTCCAGAGGAAAATGCCTTGGCTTTACATAGCAGTAGTTTTCTTGGAGGAAATGGGCTAAGGTAGAGAAAATTGTCCTATACATGTGCTGACATATACAACATAGTGGTGCAAAGGGGCAGAGAAAATTCTTTTGAAGTCATCTGTGGTCTGAAATATTCAGCTGGTTGGCAGTTGTGACTCAGTAAGGGTTTAAAAAATGCAGGAAAATGCACAGACCAGCAAGAATTCATCTCACCCTGGTTATAATGGAAAATGGAAGAAGGGATACCAAATATAGTGCTGTGTGGAATGATGGATTCTGTGTGATTAAGGTCTCTGGTAGTACCATGCCCACAGTAGGATTTCCTTTGCCTTCTTTTTGTGTTTGCTTGAGGATTTAAGTGTAGGTGAAAACATTATAGATTACTTATTTGTGGATTGGAAAGGGGAGAGATTTGTCTTACTATTGTCACTTACAGCTGTTACAGCAAATAAATGTAGCAGGATGCAGGAGCAGTTTCAGCTCCACAATGCACAAAGGATAAACACAAGCTTGCTTTCTCCTCATCTTGTGTTGAATCCCCTAAGAGGGGCTTCAGAAGGTCAATAAGGGCAAATGGCTGTGTGATATTAGTGTGCTGAACCCAGGATCCAAGGCACTGATGATTCCCAAGGCTGGAAATTCTCTTTTCATTCTGTTTTGTCCAAGAAAAGACTTTATGGGCAGTGATTTGTTGATGCTCACTTCTTTCGCTCGTTCCTTTGTTTTAAGAGAACATTGTCATGTTAAAGGCGGGAAGACTCAGTTGTCTTCTGATTACAAGCCCCTTCAAACACCAAATAGACTCTGCTCTCTCCATAGAGGGTGGATATTGCACCAAAATGTGTATGCGTTCAAACTCCAAGTATGTTTCTAAATAAAAGTTTGGTTTGGCAAAACTTCCATCAGTCACTATTTCAGCCTCTTCCCATGTGTGCTATAGTCCAAGTATCCGGTCACAGATACATGACTGTCGGCTTCCTGGTTGCAGTGCTCTTTGCACGGCCTTCTACTTGGGTTATTCTTACGCAGGGGACTGGTTTCCAGGTCCTGGTAAGAAGAATCCTTTCTTTGTCTTGCCCAGATACCTCCTCTTGCAATAAACACCGACCACAAGGAACAAACAGGCCTTTGGGCAATTGTAAATCATGTTCTCCATTCAAACCCAGTTTTCCTTTCCCTTCCTTTCATACAGGTTGACAAAGTGTGTGGACAGCCCAAACAGCAAGAAGGGAACCTGTCATCAGACAACATAGTGCCAGTGAAGGAAGCGACTGCTGACACCCAGACATTCGTGATGGCTCATGCTAGTCTGAACAATAGAAGAAGGTAACCCTAAGCAACAGTTGCTTTGAAATAAACTCTCTGCCTCACAGTTTGTGTTAATGGTTCCTTGCATCATAGTGTTTAAACCAGAGCCAGAGTTCTGTCACCTTGCCTGTGTGTTACCCACCCATTGCCATCACTGATAGTTACACAGATGTCTTTCTGGTACTTCACTGCAGGTCTCTCCAAGAAAAGCTTTTTACGGGCCAGACTTGACGTCATTACTTAGCACCAAGGTGTTCATTACTTCCAGAAACTTCCAGTGAAAATGATGAAAGCATTTCTTCCACAAAGTCTGAGTTATTTCCACAGTTGAGTCTCAATTAATTAAAATACAACTGCCCAGGTCTTTAAGGACTTGAGCTTATCCAGGGGCAGAGGTGGGAAGGAGGAAAGGGTGAAAAGGAAAGAGTCAGTCCCTCCTTTCAGAGGGCTGGGGAGGAGTAATGAGATCCCTGGCAATCTCCTTGATTTGTTACACAGTAAAACCAGAGCAGATGCATTTATGTTTAGCCTTCTTGTGTCCGTCTTGGCTTCTGTTCTTCAGTTGCTTGCCAGCTGAGACACTAAATGGCTGAATTACTGCCACTGTCCTGGCATGAGTATCCCTGCTCCCAGGTCTCCTAGTCTTTCTTTCACTTTCCCTCATGTAGCTCATGTTCACTTTCCTCGTTGTAAGTGGGGAGGGAAGAATGTCTTTGCAGTCCCACTCATGACACATGAGTAAATGTCAGAGTTAACAGACCATAAAATCACAATGGCATATTTCTGGCTAACATGATGTTCTCTGTAACACCAGCATTAACCTGGAACAACTTCAGCAAAGTGAGTGGGATTGTGCTGGGCTTACACCTCTATCTGAAAGCTGTCCAGGGGGTCCACTGTATCTCTGTGTTGGATAGGTGGATGACAGACAGCAATATAAAATTTACATAACCTGGATTCTGGGGTTTGAGTGTTTTAGATGAGATTTTTATCCATTTCTATCTTGATTTTTATCTAAGCTTGCATGAATGAAACAAATGCTGCTTTGAAAGGTAAAAGTAATAGCAGCAATATAAGTTTTTTGAGTGATAGTGGTATTTTTATCCCTTTGTAGCAGTTTTTAAAGACACAGAGCCCTAGGCTATCTTCTGTGTAACTCTTTGACTTCACTTGGACTTATACGCAAGCAAAAAGGCAGAATTGCCAACCTATGAACAGGTAACCTCTTAAAAAGATGCAATTTGGTGGCTTTAATGGCATGGCAGCAGTTCTTTCTCACCTGGGGATCTGCTCCTTCCTCTTCCCAGCCATCTAGAATTATTTGGATATTGACCTGTAAGACCTGTTGATGGAAAAGAAAACATATTAAAACTAATATATTGTAATTTAGGCAGTTCTCCCAAATTAGTCTGCGCTCTAGAAGTTCATCTATTAAAAAAATCTAAACTAAAGCCACCTTTACATTACTGAAATGGTGTTACAGGTATTATGGAGACCTTATCCACCAAAAATGAATGATGGAGCCATGCCATAATTAATAGCAGGAAATTATTTCCACATTTCCCATAACTACCTGTAAACCTCATGGCATGAAGCTTGTACTTTGCTTCTTGGGAACTAATGAAACAGTAAATAGAGTGAAAAACACAGTGATTGGCTACATCACTGTGTTGTTTCTCATCTAGCATTTAATCACATATGAGAGCAATAAAAAGCAATCTTGGGTAATGAAACTTCAAAATGGATGGTGAAAACATTCCTGCAGTGGGTTGTGTAAAATGCACTGAGTGACAGATAACTGCTACAGGGGATCTGGATTAAGGGAGTAATTATGTGAGAATCTTTTTTGGTGTCGTTCCTTCTGGCGATGTAAGAAAGGACGAACAATAATGTCAGCTGTCTGTCAGTTTAGGTACAAGGTCACACAGGGACGGGGCCTGACTGGGTGAGTCTGTTGGTCTGTGTAGCAGACATAACTCCAAATGATCCTTAATTCAAGGGGAATATGGAACATGACTCCTGCCTTTTAGAATAAAGAAAGAAAGAGAGAAGGAATGAGCCAGCACTCCCCCGGTGAACAGAAAAGCTGTGGTGCATTCCCTTAATGTGTCAGAGTATTCCTAAGCAAAAAGAGAAGAACCAGCCTGGTTAGCACATCTGCAGGAGAAACCACAATAAAGTGGCCTCTCATCTCTTCTGTAGTACCTGTTTAGAGGTACTGAGCCTCAAAAACCTCGTGCCAAACAGCTTATTACCTACATACGTATGCGTGCTCCTTTGCAAGGCTGGTTACAAAGTCAAGAGAACCTCTGGTTTCAGCTCTTTAGTAAAGCCAAGGCTGCTGGTGCAGTTGAAAAGTGGGATGGAGAAGATGGTGTCTCTTTGCCTTGCATCTGTCTTCTGGGTGTGTGTTTCTGAGTCTGGCTGGAGGCCACCCTCCTCACCCTCCCCTGTTCTGCACAGCATGGTCCTGCATGGTCCCTGAATTCACAGAGCAACTGAATCCTCTTTTGTGGAAGCTGAACCTTTTTTTCCTTCTCTTACTCTCATGGGTTCCTGGGATATTTCCCATCTTTCTTTTCCACTGCATTCCATTACTGCATATTTTTTGTTACACAACACTGTGTCAAGGACAATAGAGTAAGAAGCTGCAACTGGAATAAATGATCTTATAGGAAACCTTTTCCTCCAGTTAAGCTGAAAAGCATAGATTTGATTATTAATATTTTTTTTCCATTACACAATTGTATTCAGGGATTAACTAAAACTGGCAGCATTGCTGCTGCAGTCATTTTGTTTAATGTGGAAGTTCCTAAACATGTAGTAGACATGACAAGAAAATTGAAACCATATGATGATACAGGGAATGTACATGGCATGTACAGAATTTGAATCAGTGGAATGTTACTGCTGAATTCAGCACAAAGTACTATTTTGGTCAGGGCCTGGTCTCCTACCAAAGCTGAATACCGGCCTTTTAGCGTGTCTGCTGCATGTAATATTTCAAACCACTAAACATAGACTAGGTACAGATCTGTATATAAAAACATCTGATGTTTAACAAACAACTGTAATATAGAATCATCTAGGTTGGGAAAAACCTTTAACATTATTAAGTCCAACCTCTACCCTAGGACTGATATTAGGTGCCTAATTGGAGGAGAAAGGCTTTGAAATTATATTTCATTGGGATTTCTTTGATATAGCATGAACTTGTGGAACTTTCATACATCTTGAAAAAAGCATTTTTAGTTGCTTTGGGGATATTTGAAGTTAATAGCATCTATTTATTTTAAATTAACTATCTGTTGAGTCAGTCATGTTATTTTGTTAGAATTTGCATATTAAAGTGGTAGAACAAAACGGATTATTAATGCCAGATGTAAATTAACTTACTGTGGAAACGAACCAAACGTTTCTGACTGAACGGCCAAAGCAGAAGTTTCAGCAGCTCCAGATTTTCTCTGTTAAAAATGCTCATTTCCTTTTTTGACTGGCTGTGTTGGGATCACTGCTTCAGTGGTGGCAGGTGACACTCACCTGATGCTCGCTGCACGTCATAGAATCATAGAGTCATAGAATAGTTTGGGTTAGAAGGGACCTCATAGCAGCCTTCTCCAGGGTGAAGAGACCCAATTTTCACAGCCTGTTTTCGTATGGGAGGTGCTCCAGTCCCTGATCATCCTTTTGGCCCTCCTCTGGTCTTGCTCCGATAGTTCCATGTCGTTCTTCTGTTGGAGACATGAGAACTGTATGCGGTTTCCACTGACATGATTTGATAACACATCCTCTCTTTCTTACACCTCTGCTCTCATGTATAAAGAAATGGCAACAGCTAGAGTAATGCCTGCAAACAGGTTCAACAATACTTGCCATCCAGTTAACTCTTACTGCAGAGAGTAAGAACCACCCTCAGCACCTCTGAGGACACCCAGATGTTGGCAGCTCGGCCATCACCCTTTCTGGGAGCTAGCAGCGGGGGTGACCACAGGAGAGGGGAGAGACTTTTTAGCTGGGCCTGTTAGGGTAGGATGAGGTGTGATGGTTTTAAACTAAAAGAGAAGAGCCAGGCTGGACATGAGGAAAAAATTCTTTACAATGAAGGTGCTGAGGCATTGGCACAGGATGCCCAGAGAAGCTGTGGCTGCCCCATCCCTGGCAGTGTTCAAGGCCAGGTTGGACACAGGGGCTTGGAGCAACCTGCTCTAGTGGAAGGTGTCCCTGCCTGTGTCAGGGGGGAGGAACTAGATGAGCTTTAAGGTCCTTTCAAACCCAAACCAGTCTGTGATTCTATGATAAAATTGCATCATGACATTAATGTTAAAGGCAATGTTTAACGTTAATGAAGGGGCCTTAGGATATCAGTGCCAGAAAATGCATTTGCACTAAGTAACTACCATGGTTATTTCCACAGTTCTTCCTCCCGTCTAAGGTCAGAGCCTGTGTCTCCTGTTTTGCAAAGTTGGTTTGGTTTTTTCTGAAGTGCTGCAATCTGACCAGAACTGAATAGCAAAAAATACCTGTATTTGCATTGTTCATTAACAGGCAGCAAATTGCTCATTGTACCAGAAAATGAATGCTACTCCTTCATATTCCCCTTCCCATGGTTTTCAATCTAAACTGTTTGCCATTGTTTTCTTGTATAGCTTCGTATATTTACAGTTCTTCTGTTTGGTATCAGTTGTAGTTAATTTAAGTACCACTGAATTTCTGTTCAGATTTTTGACTGTGTGCTGCATCTGTAATTGTGCTCTGATTTGAAAAGGATCAGGAGAAACAATCTCAGTCATATTTTGTTGGTTTTTTCCCAGTATTGCATTGTCATTTTTAATTGCATCTATACTTCGGAAAAATCTCATGACAATTTTCCTCCTATTTGTTTTCTTATGTTATCCTATGCATGTGCTTGGTGACCTTTCTTCCAAATAATTTTTTCTTTTTTTCTCTTTTGTTTCTCATTTTCTTGTCCTCATTTGCCTGCATATCTGCTTCTCCCCTACTCCCCAACTTCTCCTGGTTGATGCTTATTCTCCCCGGCCTATTCCAGTTCTCTGCCTCTGAAAGCTTCAAAGAATGACAAATCAAGAAGTTTGAAAAAAGTCTCTCGGTAAGAACGAAACCAAAGTAACGTACTCTGTTGTCTCTACACTTAGCTCTGCTCCATTGCGAGCTGCTGCTTCAGCTGTAATCTAGGACTTGGTGAACTTCTGATCACTGCTTTATACTGTGGGGCACTGGGAAACTGTATCTCTGCCCTGGTCTGTTTAGTCTAATGCTGGTGAAAAGGGAGTATTGTCACTCTGTAAGAGCAGGACACAGAATTCTGCTTTTGCTAAGATGCTGCTTTGAACTGTCAGAGCCCCACTCTGCTGAGAATACCAAGGAGTTTTAGCCTCTTGGGGTGAGCTGAGGAAGACAAGCTTTAGACTCTTAAAAGGGTGCTCTATTTCTCCTTCAATGAAAACTACATTTTAGAGCTTTTGAAGTCTTTAGCATGTGAGGCATAGAATCACCTCTCGTAATTGATGCTCCCAGGCTGTTCTGTCAGTTAGTGGCCTTCTGGGTCTAGCTTTACTCTACCAAGACTTAGAGCTCATATTTGTAAGTTAGTGGTCAAGAGGTAGAAATGCTGATTCCTTCGTTGTAAGCCCCGGAATTCCTGCTTTTTTTTCGCCGAAAATAACAGCTTTCCTGCATTAGTTCCTTATCACCATGGGCTTAATTTATCGTGAGGGGAGAGCAGGGGCGGCCATGAGGGGAGAGCAGGGGCGGCCATGAGGAGTAGATGTTGAGGGGAGGTGAGGGGTGGCTGTGAGGGTAGTGGCAGCAGCTCTGCAGTGTGGGTCACTAGGGGGGGCAGATGAGGGGTGGCTGCGAGTGGAGATCATGAGAGGCGGCCATAAGGGGAGATCACTTTGCCCTCAGTGACATGGTTTAGTGGTGGGCTTGGCAGTTGTGGGATAACAGTTGGACTCGATGATCTTAAAGGTCATTTCCAGCCTAGTTCATTCTATGATAAACCAGAACGAGTCCTTTGGCCTTCCCAATGGGGCTTTTGAGGGACTTCTGAGGCAAGCAGGTAGCTCTGTGAACTCAGTTTGTCTGCATCTTGTTCTCAGTACCTGTAACAACTTACACCAAACAGGAGGTGTTCTAAAGCTGTGGAGACAGGGTAATTTCTCATTCTGAAATGCTCTCAACTCTGTGTGCTGAATTAAAACTTGGTTTGTTACAGCTGATTTTTATGGCTGCCTCAGCCACATATATACAAGAGACAACAGTTTGCCCACAAGGCATTTTTCCATACACATATGGTTAGAAATGGGGTGTTTGTACTGGCCAGGACTTCTGGTTATTCCCCAATGCAGTAGACACAGCCTCCTCTTCACAGGTGAGGTGCCAGCCATGATGAGAGAGAAATTTCTTCCTAATAGGAATGTGCCATGGACAGTGATGATAGTGAGGAATTGGCCCCATTCCTGTAAGGATGATGTTTTCTCCTGATTTTTCAATGTGTTTATAGAGAAACAGTAGTTATAGACTTTTTTTCAGATTTTGTGTGAGTTGTGTTGATGTAATTTGTTAAAGCCACCCTTTGTGTGTAATTGTATGTATTAAAACTGGACAAGTAAGACTGGATGAGACATACAAGTAGAAGGACATTAGAAATAGAAATTAATCAACTTGGGTGACTTAATTCTGTAAGGCTTCTAAACTCTAAATCTTGTGGAGGATTAAGTTGACGGGGGCTTAAACCATAAGTTTACTGTTCTGTTGTTAAATGTGTTCTTCCTACATTACAGAGAGTTCATCAATTACATGAAGCGATCCCGAACCTTTTATGCTTCTATAGCAGAACGGCTGTGTGATGGAGACCTGGTGATGAGAGACAGCTCAACCTGCTGGAATGGAGAGGATGTTGTAGAAAGGTAAAGTTACTAGTAAAAGTTCTCTGTAACGGTGACTTCATATCCTTCAGATGGTTCAAAAGCATTCTGAGACACTGTTGTCATCGTAAGTTTCTCCTTCACAATGAAACTCTGCTTAATTGAGCAAGGCTTTTGCTAAAGTAAAAGGTTGTTTATGGTGAGGTTGAGGTATCCATATTAAATACTTCCTTGCTTTGTAGAGCCCCTTCTTTTCATTATAGAGAGACAGCTCTCCTACTGTAGAGGGATCTTGCCCTCTAAAGCTCAGTTAGCAAGCAGTACCTCAGCAACTGACTGGAGGTCCTTTCCCGTCTGCTCTTTTTGGGCTCATTAGTGCAGAGTTGAACATCACGTTTGGCCATAATTATAAAATATGCAGTTCTTCCTGCAAATGAAAACAGTGACAAGACGTGACATTTCTTTTCAATTTCTGACACAGACTTTGATTAACAACTCATTTTGAATTGAGCAGCATCCTTACCACAGCATGTTCTTCAGGAATTCTTACATAGTAACCATTAATAAATGCACTGGTCCCTGCTAGTAGGGCAGCTAGAAGATCTGTAGGGTGAAAAGACCTTTCTAGTTTGTCAGCTACTTTTTTCCCCCTCTGTATTTTATCACAGTCTTTCCCATCACCCTTTAGAATCCAAACTGAAAATACACTTGCACCCTCTGTGAGCTAAACTTCTCGCTGCTGTTTCTCTTGCTCTTGTATAACCTGAGGCAACGTTGCCCTGAGGAGAAAAGTAAGGTATTCAGAATACAACTGTATCTGTTACAATCCCTGTCAAAGTAGACATCAGTTTCTGCAGTGAGAGCTGCTTGGAAGTGCGCCAGTGAGTGTTTTCCACAAATGTCTTTTTGTCAAACCGTAGATATTCCATGGGATTATGTTGGCTTTCATGATGTTTCTTTTTGAAGTGTATTTTGTGGTCTGTAGCAGTTGTAAAAGGTAAAGTTCTGGCATTCTGTTTTCTTGCTTTAAATCAGTTTTCTTGATTGAAACTTAGGGAATCATTCCAATGTGGAACGGAAAGATGTTACAATTATAGGCTGTCTCATTAAAGGGAGTTGTGACTCCCACACAGCTCTGCTTAGATCTCTCATGTGTAAATAACTTCATCTTAATTCCATCTGAGATGTTCAGATATAAGCACGTCTGACACATTCAAAGATGACTTTAAGGTTTAATATTTCTGTGTGTATTGGCATTAAAAATTAATTGTAGATTCATATATTTGAAGATTTTTGGCAAAAAAAGGCAGTATTCTAAATATTAATGAACAGTGACTGTATTTATTAAAGTTTTTACTGTAGAAGTAATGGAGAGGAAGTGGGGAGAGTATCAGTATTTCTAATCAGTTTTCCCATTTCAGAGTCCCTTTTGCTGGTGGCATTGCTGGATACACAGTTAACTTTGAGAACTAACAGTTTTCTGGCCAAAAATAAAACAAAAAATGCATTTTATATACCAATTGTCTGAACAACAGCAACAACAAAATTGGTTTATTTTTTTATGCTATTTTGCAGGAATTAGAACTATAAAGACCATCTGTAATCATGGCTTAAGCCACTGTAATATTCATCATTTTTCTGTCTACCCTTTTTTTCTGTCTACCTCGTCTGTCCTTGAGCTATAACCATTTCTAAGTTGGAACCCGTATATAAAAGTTGGATTAGGAGATAAAAATTAGCTTTATTTGGAGCAGGGAAAGAAAAAGCTTTGTGAAAATTAATCTAGGGAATTCTGTGTTTGTTGTCTCTCAGTTTCAAGAGGAAATTTCCTGAGTTTCCAAATGAGATGGTCTTTTACTTATTGCCAGTTAGCTTGATCCGAAACAGTATTCATGATGGCAGAAGAAGCAGAAAAACTCAGCTGCTCAGACACAGCTTTCTATTGCACAGGTGAAGATTCCATCATCATTTCCAGTGTCTCTTTAGGAGTGCATATGGGTAGATTTTACCTGGAATGGGTTTCTCTGAGCATGGCAGAATCTGTTACTGGTATTGCATTAAAGCATTTGACACAGGCTAAAGTCTTTATTCTCATTCCTCCAAATCTGCCTTGGTTTTGTACTGCTATGAGGAGTTAAAAGGTAGTAAACCCATGGTCATATTACTGAAGTATACAGGTTTGACATGTAGTACCCTGATCTGGCAGGGAAGGAGATTCTTTCACAGCAGCTGCTTTTCAGATTGGAATCACTTTCTCAGGATATTCAGGTGTAATATTTGGAGGTTAAAAACTTGTATATAAAAATGGCTTTTAGACCAGATGGCTGGGAATCTAAGAGAAGGGTGTTTTGTAACACCCAGTAGGAACCCACACTTCTTGTCCTTCCTTCTCTTCTTCTGTACTTTGCTTGTTTTCCTTGGAATTTTGCGTGAAGTGGAGGGATTAGGGGACACCTGTCCACAGGCTTAAGCAGAATCATGTCATGGGTTGTTAGGCTCTCAGGGCCTGTGCAATCTGTCTGAGAAAGGAAATCACAGTGACTTCCTTTTCTCAAACTGTTTTCCTTTAGAGACTTCCAGTTTTTATGAGTTTAGCACTTTCATTGTCCTCTTTCTCCTTTCCTTAGGCTCCAGCAAGCAGCCATCTGGATATGGAAGACAGAGATAATTGTTTAGCCTTAGCATACTTAAAAAGCACTTAGCTTCTATTACACTTGTGCCGTTAGTGTAAACAATTTCTGGAGATACCGTCAGTTGTAAAATGCTATATTTTTTTCAATATTTTTCAGGTTTTAGGGTGTTTTCCAGGGCTAGCAGTATTTTTGTTGGTATAGGGAGTTTTGGGTGTGGGTGTGTGTTTGTTTGTTTGTTTTAAATCCTGTAGAATAAACCAAATGCTCTAGGTTGGAAGTGACCCTTTCAGATGCAAATTTGCCCAGCCTTACCCTTCAGAATGATGCAGAGCTCTGCCAGGCTTTGAATGGCAAACTCCACGTCCTTCTGTCAGGATGCTTGTAAGCCACGCAGTGTCAATGCCAGGCCATAGAATATGATGGAGAGGA
>NW_009927716.1:21973-30066 GCF_000696875.1 Nestor notabilis | reverse complement strand
GTAGGGAAATTGATTAAGTAGTGTAGGTAGAAGGTATGTGGAGGCCAGGTGTGTATAACATGAGGTAACGGGAGCAATACTTAGCTGGTTTTTTTTCCGACATCGCTGGACTAAGAGGGTGACAAAATGACTGGAGTAATCTTTGCTGAGATATCCTGTTCTAGAGGTCCCACCATCAGACAGCAAAGACCGAGCACCTGTGGAGACATTCAAGGTCAGGCTGGATGTGGTTCTGGGCAACCTGATCTAGTTGAAGGTATCCCTGCTTATTGCAGGGGGGTTGGACCAGATGACCTTTGAAGGACCCTTCCAACTCAAACTATTCCATGGTTCTGTGATCTCTGTCAGCAATAGCACTGCGGGAGAAGCACAGAGAATTTATTCATTTCTGTGGGATACTCTGGATTTATGCTTGGTTGCCAAGAAAGATGCTTCTAGAATTAGAGCTTTGGGATTGATCATAAAGAAGAATGGAAAAGCCAGTAAGTTTAATGTGCTGATTCTACTCTCTCCTGCTTTATTTGGGGGCATTTTGCAAATTATGTACAATCACATGAATTAAAAATATATATATTCTTAGATCCATAGTTGCCTTTAGCTTGGAAGGGAGCTCAGGAGGTCTCTGGGGCAACTTCCTGCTCAAGCTAGATCTGCTATGAGATCAGATCAGGTTCCTGTGTGCTTTATCCAGTATGGTCTTGGAAAACCTTCAGTGATGGAGACAGCATGAGCTTTCTGGGTGACTTGTTCCACTTCTTGACTGTCCTCATGATGCAGAAGTTTTTCCTTATATCCAGTGAGAATCTCTCTAATTTCAAATTTTATCTGCTGTTTCTTGTCTTCTCACCATATGCTATGGAACGTTTGCAAACCTGAAGCTCTTGAAGGCCATGTTGACAGCAGACTAACAGTATTAGTGTTTAGCAGACTCTTAATAGCTGTCCGATGCATTGAGAAACACAGCAACCAGCATTATTTTCTGTTTTTACAAGGTGAGAGACTTCACTGGTGATGGAAAGAAGCAATTATGTTATAAATGCAAAGCATCATGCACAGGATGAGATTAGAATGTTCTTAATCCTAGTCACTAGCCTGTAGTACTTAGATAAAATACTTAAAATATGAATAGTGCCAACACAGAGGACTGCACTAGTTTTTAAAAGATGCTTACAAAGCAAACTCTATGTAACTAAGAAAACATAGGAATATAAGAAATAAATGTCTCAGTAAGGGTAGAATACTTCTCCTTGTTTCTAATACGAATAAATTCCATTTCAGTTCAGTTTTAGAGAGGGTTTCTTAAAAAGATGTTAGGTAGCTTTCAGCGATGAACAAAAAATATGGTCCAAATGACTTTGTGAAAGTGAAGCTGTTCCATTACAATTCACCAGTACTAGCAAACAACACAATAATTGGTTAGCATTGGCTGTTTTGTATGCATGTAACCTGTATCAAGTGATTTTTAATGAAATGGAAGCAGATATTCAAACAACAAGCTGTGTTCAATCTGCAGGAGTTATTAAAATGCCGTATAATAATGCCTAGATTTTTTTTCCCTGCAAGATCACAGGGGCCACCACAGTAAACTGATACTAATTTGAAGGAGTTACATATTTAGTGCCAGAAAGGACGTCACTAAAGCCTCTCCTGGGGGTTATGGGAATTTACATATGTAGAAAGGAATGTCTTCTGTGGTGATTTGAGTTTGGTGCCGCATAGGATCCTGTGGTTAGATTACTCTTCTGCATCTAGTTCTGACTCTGTAAAAATGGTGAGCTGTTAACATCTTTAATCACATGAGAGAGGAGAGGGGACTATCTAACAATGAACAGACATGTTACAGTGCCAGTAAATGGTTAGCAGAGGACTTGCTAGCTGTATTTATTTGATGACAGTTTTACTCTTAACTAAAACACAAAGTGAGGGAAAATGGAATCAGGAGAACTGCTTCCTGCTTGTGAAAGTGCACCTAAATGTATTTCAGTGCTGTAAATGCTTTTTGACCACAACAACAACAGGAAGGGATGATTGTCTTCTGTTACACATCACTAGACTTCTCCAGCTGTTGAGATTATGTTGTAGTTCATCATTGATTACCACAGTAGTTATTTTTTCTCCACAAACTGGGAAGATAAATTTACTTTTTCAGACAAGGACCCTTTCTAATATTGCACAAGACTAAGTTATCAGGCCCAAGCTTTCAGCCCCAGCTTCCTGTTCAGTCAAAAGGCCACCTATTATCCTTTTGAGACCTTCTGCAGCACTGTGGTAAAAGAACCAGGACATATAACTGAAAAGTAAGTGGTCATGAAATAACTTATACGTGTACCATACTACTTGTGAGCAAGGTACCTTCTCTGCTGGAGAGGAGCTATCAAGATCAGAAAGAACATGTTCCACAGTCCCTGTACTGTGTAGTGAGCCCTGATAGCTTTTGAATTCCAGACAGGACTTTTTAAAAATGAAAGATTGTCCCTAAAGAACCGTTGGCAATTCTGATGCTGCAACCAGTTGGCATAGCTTTGTGAGTTCAGTATTTGCTGTGGAGTATGCATGCAGTTTTAGATTAGACATCAGGAAGAAATTCTTCCCTGTGAGGGTGCTGAGGCGCTGGCACAGGGTGCCCAGAGAAGCTGTGGCTGCCCCATCCCTGGCAGTGTTCAAGACCAGGTTGGACAGGGTGTGGAGCAACCTGCTCTAGTGGAAGGGTTAAGTGTCCACCTTCTAGTGCCCACCTTCTAGTGCCTGTGACGGGGTTGGAACTGGATGGGCTTTAAGGTGCCTTCCAACCCAAACCATTCTAGGATTCTATGCAGTATGGATATGAGCAAAAACACAGGCTGAATCAAAGCCATATGCTGGAAACAGGTATTGTTTTACACACTACATATATATACAACCATTCTCCTTACACTATAAAAGAAACTTTACAAGAGAACATAATTACTTTTAGTCGCAAGCCCTCCCTCCTTTCCCCCTCCATTGTGCAAACCAGCCACTGGAGGGAAGAAATGGCTGCATGCATGCCCATATACATCTGCAGCATTGTATTAAAGCTGCTTCTTGTGGAGTGCATTTACTTAAGGATTTTCTCTTAAGTAGTAGAATCCTGACTAGATGAGGAAAGAATTATTTGCTTCTCGATTGTATGACTTCTGAAAATTAATGTCTGGTGTTGCAGATATTGAATCTAGTTTCTATTGTTGAGGAAAGATTTATCAGTTTGGTCAGAAAGGTAAGAAATGGTTAATGGTGTTGACCAGAAAACATGTTTTCTGATGAGACTTTCTAGTAGGAATATAACCTCTTCCCTCCTCACCACAAATCTGAAAAAGGTCAAGACATGTCTTTACTATGACCCACACTGAAATTGGATAAAGACAAGTGACAAAGTCAATAATGTTTATACACACCAGCTAACTCCTGGATACCTGTGACAGACCATTTGTCATCTCCACTGGTCTTTGTTATTTGAACTTGTAAGTCTTTGTGCTTAAAGACTTGATTTTTTTGTTGTTGTCTGTCTGTTTTGTGGGTGTTTTTATGCGGTGATCAAGGGAAGACAATTTTAAGGATTTCAGTCCTGGAAACTATTAATAGGTTGATCTCAGTGTAGACATTGCATTAAATGTAAATAAGTGTCAGCTGTTGGGAGAAAATTTGACACCAGAAAGGAGCAACATGTTGAATTATCCAGCACTGACTACAGATGAGAAGCTAATGTGAGTAAGGAGGTATTTTGCACAAAGGTACAGAAGCAGGAGAGACAGAGAAAGGCAAGTAGCAAGCATGTAGGTTTTTCATGTGGCACAAAAAGAGCACAAGAAGCCTGATTCAACACTTGAGTAACTGCTCACCCAAGGTCTGTTTATGAAGTTTGATAGAATGATTTGTGGTCCTCAATTCCCTTGGGCTGGACTGCAGTGGAGTTTGGATGACTGACTGGTTGTTACTTATCTTGGTGCATGTTGTGCCTGAACTCCTGGTAGGCAGCAGGCTTGTCTTTAAAGCTTTAGTTTTCTGTTTTAAATGGTGTGTTAGCTGTGTTTCTGTGCACGGTATACTGTTCATAACAAATCGCGCTGATGTGGGGAATGCAGTCTCCTGGACTGATTTCATGGTCATCCCACGCCCATTGCTAATTAGGTATGACCTGCTTGTTGGAAACGGTCCTTTTGTGTAATCACACTCTCACCTTGCAATGTTAATAGCAGGCTTTCTCATTCTCACCTATCCTGTGATATGTTCAGGTACTTTATGTCAGTGGCTCAAGTCCATATTTGAAAAATATTTCTGTAAATACAAATAGGGATTTGATTTCTGAAGGCTTCTTTTTTCATGTTGTAACATTAATCATTTTCTCTTAGGTTAAGGGAATTGGATACAAATAATTAATCATATAATAGTTTGGGTTGGAAGAGATTTTCAAAGGTCATCTAGTCCTACCCCTCTGCAAAGTAATACTGGGTTTCAAAGTTTCATGGGGGACACTTATGGTTTTGGTGTCTACTCAACCACTTAATCCTTTTGATTTAAATGTTCTGTGGGGCAGGGCTTTGAGCAGAATACATGGAAGAATAAATCTTGTCATACAGTCGTCTAGGTCGCTACCCCCCACTACCAGTGGGGGTAGTGTGATGGGGACTCATTTAATACTATTGTAGTATGTCTTTTATTTTGGCAGCTTTGGGACGTTCTTTATTGAAAAGCAGTAAAAAAGAATGCTGATCAGGTACTCTTTCTTTTGTATGCCATTTTTTCTGTTTATTTTCTTCAGAAGAAGGAAAGAACAGCCCTGATTTAGTCAGAAAACTGAAACTTTCCAATTAAAATAGTAAAGTCATAATATGGTAGTGCTCCAGTCATTGAAACTGTTCTAACAAAAACAACCCAGACATGGTTGAAGTCTATGGAAAACATCCAAGATAAAGCTTACTTTCTTGTGCAGAGTCCAATGTAGTGACGTTCTACCCATTCCTATTAGGAAAGGTCACAAAGTCCCCTTGAAAAGGTAGAAAGTGAAAGTCTTACCTGATCCTTCAGTCTGTCTTAGCCAGTGTTTCTTCCTGTATGGAAGTAAAACTCATTTGCTTTCATTTGCAACGGGTATGTAATACAGTAATATCAACACGAAAAAGAAATTCCTGTTTTAGCCTAGAGATAGTGGACTAAAAATCTATTCTTCAAAATATCAGTTATATGCCCTTCTCTCACCTTGGTGCCTTGTTCAAATACTCAGTTATGTGTTAGTCATAGCAGACAATACCGTTTCTCACACACACTCTACTGTTCTGATATCCCAAAGTCTTTTTGTGCACAGCTTGTGGTACTTGTATTTCTGCCCTCCATACAGCACCCCATTTCAGCAAGAGTCCAGCAGTAATAACTTGGGCAATCTCCTA
The DNA here is from genome assembly GCF_000696875.1 of Nestor notabilis. Classification (NCBI taxonomy): domain Eukaryota; kingdom Metazoa; phylum Chordata; class Aves; order Psittaciformes; family Psittacidae; genus Nestor; species Nestor notabilis. Next base: position 24,664 of record NW_009927716.1, on the reverse strand, counting down.
GAGGTCAGTAGAATTGTTCTCTGTGTGGGTACATGCTTCAGTGTTGAACTAACTTAGACCTGTGTTGAACTAAATATACTCAGCATTTTGATCTGGGTTTTACTGTGCTAGAACAATCTTACCGTAAATTGTCATTAAGGTAAATGAGGCCTTCACGTGGGTTTTGTTTGTGTTACAGGTACTTTGTTTCTAAAGGATGGGTTAGAAGTCTCCAAACCTGAATATCAAGAAACAGAAAATTGTCTCCTTTTTGCTGGTTTCAATTCCCTCTGTAGGCTTGTTTGCTGTGTAGGCAAAATATCTTTGGTCTAGGAAAATGCATGTATGACTTACATATCCAGTTGCAGGCAAGTGCTTAGAGAAATAGCTGTATCAAGGTGGGGTAGAATCCAAAAATAGAGCTAGACAGGCATTTTTCTTTTGTTGGGCTGGTTTTCACTGGTAGATGTTGATTCCTCAAAATGAAACTAAAAATAATTCTGGACTGTAGCATGTACGACTGAAGAGTCACCCAGATCTCCAAAAAACTTGTTATGCTGGGGGGGAATCTGTCACTCTCTCCTGTTGAACCTGCTCTATGTATAAGTGACAAAACCTTTACAATGCCAGTGGAAACAAAGCTGATGGAAGGCCTGGAGCACAAGTGTAATGAGGAATGGCTGAGGGACCTGGGGGGGTTTTAGTCTGGGGAAGAGAAGGCTCAGGGGGGACCTTATCACTCTCTACAACTGCCTGACAGGAGGATGGAGCCAGGAGGGGGCTGGACTCTGCTCCCAAATGATAAGGGATGGGACAAGAGGAAACGGCCTCAAGCTGTGCTAGGGGTGGTTTAGAGTGGCTATTAGGAACAATTCCTTCCCCCAGAGGTTGCTCAGGCATTGGAACAGGCTGCGCAGGGCATCGGTGGAGTCACCATCCCTGGAAGTGTTCATAAACCGTGTAGATGAGGCCCGCAGTGACATGGGTTAGTGGTGGCCTTGGCAGTGCTGGGGAATGGTTGGACTTGATCTTAAAGGTCTTTTCCAACCTAAACAATTCTGTGATTCTATGAAAGGAGAAGAGGTTGTTGTGTAGCTCTGTGGCTGGGATACTTGGCTGTAATGTGGGTAGCTTTGGTATTAATCTCACAATTGAGTATGTAGAGTGGAATGTTGCTACTTTCCTGTGTGAAAGGTTTGTGTTTTAATAACACAGTACAGGTGAACTTGTGGCAGAATAAAACCCCAAATAAATAAACAAACAAACAAAAACCACCATAAACAAAACCCCAAACAAACAAAACCGAAACAAAACCAACCAAACAAAAAACCCAAAACACTGCTGCCTAGTTCTGGCCCAGAAATTGACTTCCCAATAAAACATGGTTTTCTAAGCATGTTTGCTGACTACAGTGGTATTCAGACCCGTCTCTTGTGGTCAGAGGCAGATTTGCCTATAAGCAGCAGATCAGATGAGGAGACACAGTTTGCCAAATGTTAAATATTGTTTAAAATCAGTTTAATTTATACACTGTTTATTTCACAATCTCTCTGTTATTGATATAAAACCATCTTGCTGTAGCTTTCCCTGCTGTGTACTTTCGCTGACCTCTGTTGCGATTGCTTTTTAAAACAGATGATATCTTCTGTTCTGAGGGTTGTCAGTTTACATACAGCTACAGAAAGAAACATGGATTTAGGGGGGAATAAAGGAAGTATAGGCTTTGATGGAAGGGTAGTAAGAAAGCCCAAAATATGTTCTTACTTTTAATTCCACAGGATTAAGCCACTGCCTCAGAGTAGTCTATGTATAGTATTTGATCCACAGTAATTATGTGGATGTGTCATGCTCTGTAGCACTTACAGATTGTACAGCCAATCCTTTCCTTCACTAGTTTCCACTTTTACTCGGATGGGTAGGTTAATGTCAGGGTCACACTAACTCCTACTTTGAGGCTTTTCTCAGGTCAGTTAGTGAAGTTTTAGAAAGTATCCTAAAAGTAAATAAATACACATTCTACTTACTTATGAAAGGTTCCTGGAGCAATACTTTCAAGCTCAGAAGCCAGAGGATTTCTCTGGTGGTTTTTCCCAAGCCTTTAGCAGAGGACTGGCATAAATTTCAGAGAAATGCAGATGATGTGCAGACTCTGAGAAGTTTCTCATTTTAAGCCCCTACTGTGTTAACAATGTCCTTGCCTCCCAGAGAGATCTCCTCAGCAGTGCTTTTAGTTACAAACATAATGTCTCCTGCTTTAACTGAGCCTTATATATTGCACATGGTATAGTATGGACTGGGTGCAGCCAAATCCATGGTATGGTGCAGTGCTAAACCCTGGAGAGTGCCTCCTTCCAAACAGGCTCTGGTCCTGCCTCGGCATAAGGATGCTGCAAAACCTTGGCATGCCAGCTGGACCAAATCCCTGTCTCACTGCTGTGGCCAAGTGTGCTGCAGTTCACAGAGCTCAGGGGCTGAGGTAGGAATGTTCCTATAGTCTGTAGAGCAATTAGTGCCCTGAGCTTAAGTTTTGGCAGCTGAGGAATCAACTGGTTGCTCCAAACCAGCCAGACAGCCAACGGGTCTGGAGTGTGGACAGCAAAGACAAAAGGGTCCTAACCTTGTCTGATGGCAGGTTTAACACAGATGATGTTTTCTCCCTTGCAGAGCTGCAGCTGAGGATTGAGTCTGTGAAAAATTTGGAGGTTTGGATCA
>NW_009927716.1:0-21942 GCF_000696875.1 Nestor notabilis | reverse complement strand
AAAGAGAATTTCCTATGGCTCAGAAACCTTGCTTTGCAACTAGCTGTAGTATTATTGTCTTGCTGATACTGTAGTTGTTAGGGCACTAACACAGCTAGCAAAATCATTAAGTGCCAGGAGTGCCAATTATTGTACTAAACACAATCATTTCAAATCTGGTTTTACATATTCTTGCTGATAACTTCTTCCGCCTCTCTGTCTCAATGTATTTTAAAATCGTAATCATCTAAGGGGTAGGAATGGATGATCTTTTTTTGTCAGAGAGGAAAATGGCTATTCAGAGAACTGGGGCCAAGTTTCTTTAATGTGAATAATTAATTGTAGTGATGATAATGCTGGTCTGGTCACTTAAAGGAGAATAGATGGGAGTAGTACTTTTATGGTATGTTTGGGAAGACAGTTCAGATGTGAAACAAAGAGCTGGATCTTACCCCACATCAGTGGAAAACATAAGGCATGTGTCATAGTGTTACCTTGCTCCCAAAAGCCCAACTTCAGAGTTTGCAGGTGTTAGGAAACCCAAAGGAGGTTTTGGTAACCTCTGAAGTTGCTGTGAAATGGCAGTGATCACGTTGTTGACGTTTTAGGGCTAAGAAGTTGAATACTATTCCAACTGCGAAGTATATGAGAGCTGCCAGGACTCTGCAAAGGTGTGATCCAGGTTATTGCTGTCATTGGTGTCACAGTCAGAGCTGGAGCAAAGCAGACTTTTTAGAGGGGAAAGAACGCCCTTATCCTTAGGGCTATTTGCTTCCTAGTGCAGTAATTCCAAAAGCACAGCCCTTCTGAACCACTGAATTGAAACAATCCATGCTACAGGCACAGCAAAGCTCTCTCTCACCTGGAGGAATGGATTCTTCAGTTAATGAAAATCTTTGCAGAGACTCATCTTTTTAGGCTTCAGCTGCAAGTTCTGTTTCAGTTTTGCTTGACTACAGATAATCTCTGATTGCTTTGGGACAGGGACTGCTCCCATCCTGCCGTGAAGGCATTTGTCAGGAACAGGGTAGGGTGTATTTCAAGTGAAAGCTCTGCATTCCTTTGAGAAACCACCATGTTTCTGTTGGTCCCAACCCCAGCTCCTCCTGAACCCCTTCCAGCTGCAGCTTCAGCTAAGAGCTGAAGGCTGCATGGGAAGAATGCTTATGCCTGGTGTTTTTAAAAGTTTATCACCTGTGTTGGTGCTGTACCGGGTATCAGTGCCTGGTACCCACGGGCCAAGGCTGCCTCCTCATTGCTGCCACTGCAGCTGGGTACATAAAAACACAGAATTCAGATAGAAGTCAATTTTTAAAACTTCCTAATTTAAACTATGTGGAACTAATGTAGATTGTGCTGATCCAAACCACTGGGAAAATGCTTTCTGGCTGATTCTATAGGGCTTGTCTGTCTCATTTTTCTTCCTGAAGATAAAGGACTAAAGTGATATTTATATTTTTTTTTTTTTTACATTCAGTAAGCAGGCTTTTGCAATTGAGATTTCAGGTTTGCTTACAACCTGCATTGGGCTGTAGCTGTGTTTAATCCATTTCTTTTTAGCTCTTGGAACTTCATTGAATAAAGTATTCTGTTGAGTTCCTTTGTTATTCTTTTCTCAGCAATGAACCATGTGTGGAAAGCCTTTCCACTAGATTTCAAAATGCAGTAGCATGCTCTAAAATGCCAGGTGAAGGGCTGTGTGTTAAATGTCTCCTACAACTCCCTCCTGATTTAGGTAGCTGGCATGATTATATTGAAGGCTTAATTCACAGTGAAAACTTAAGGGAAAAGAAGTCCTCTATGATTGAAAAGTAAACTTTATGAACTCCAATACTGGTTTATTAAGCATAGACTCATTAATGTTGTGCAAAATAGCACCTATCAACAAACATTCTGGAATAGGAGTTGTTTTTTGTTATTTTCACCTTTTCACTGTTGCTTTTGGACCTGGCAAGCTTGGGAACACCAGCCGTTGCTGTAGGGGGATTTAGGTGTTCCCACACAATTTGAACTCAATGGGAGGCAGCTATAAAAAGCCAGCTTGTTTACTGAATGTGAAACTGTGCTCCTATAATAAGAGCTGCTACTGGCCAAAGCAAGATCAGCTGTCCTAGTGCTCAGTGGGTATGGAATAAGGGGCAGTTGCACCCCTAAAACATTTACATTCTACACAGAGAAGCCAAGATAAAGCGATTTCCCAGAGACACCTAACCAAGATACAGTGTTTTAACCAATGCATCCAAAGTCATGCTGAAACATAGAATGGTTTAGGGTGGAAGGGACCTTCAAAGCTTATCTGGTCCAACCCCCCTGCAATGAGCAGGGATACCTTCAACTAGAGCAGGTTGCTCAGAACCACAACCAGCCTGAAAGTCTGCAGCACACTGGCAGAACATCTGTCTGCCGATTCCTGGTCTGTTGCCTTAGCTTAGCTGTGTATTTTTCATTGGGTAATGTAGCAAAAACTTCAGTATCATCTAACATTCAGTATTTTTTCATTTTAAAGCATATTTGGGTAACTGACCATGAAATTTTCACCAGAATGTATGGGGAGATGGAATGGGCTGGAAACACACTGGATTGAGAACTACTGTGTGTCTTTTTCATGGCTGTGACCCAAAGAAAATGATACTAAGCTTCCCTCAGCCCCAGTGGATTATGTGGCTTGCCATGGAGGCACTCGGTAGCCATGTCACAAGCCACATCCATCAACTTCTACTGCATGAGTGCCCCAATTGCAAGTATTGCCTATTGTGATGGATTGCACAGGTCATGAGAAGGAATCAAAATGTGAAGAAGGTAGCAACATTATTGAAAAGATGTCAAACCCAAAGTGAGACAGGACATGTTTGTGCCTGAATTTCCGTGTTAGGTGCAAGATGATAACTTCTAGCTATTTTAAGTTTTAAGTGGAGGGGTACTAATCAGATACATTTCTCTGCCACCAGGGAGCTTGGATTATGAAATTTGTATTCCCAGTTCTTTGCTCATCCATAAAACAATTTCAGAACTTTCCCAGACTGATCCCTAAGCAGCCTTCCTTACAGCATTCCCTGTTGCCTTACAGTTTCTTTCTCTCAGGCAGTTGTTGACTGTGGTGTCACTTACGTGGCCGTCAGCCCACCAGGACTGACATAAAGAAAACTACAGCTGCCCAAATGCTGAAAAACCATTGGAGCAGCTGCTTGAGCTGACCATGATTCAGCCTTGGGGAGCTCTGATTTTACAAGCACTTGAGTGCATAAACAGGCAAGTGTGTTTGGGATCATTGGTATTTCTTAATTCACTAGCTATTGCACTTGTTTCTTAAAGGTTATGGGGAGCACAAGCAGCACGCCACTTGGGTGAACAGCCTGCATCCCAGGTTATCCATCATAATGTTCATGCTCAAATAACTAACTGGATACCCAGAGCTTTGAAACTCATTGGCAGAAATTGAAATTAGTGATAAAACTTCTGGAAAGAGTTCTGCAATTGTCAGATAATGGTGATAAGTAATACTAGGTGAGCCCTTCCAAAGTCAGTTAGCAACCATTGGAATGCACATGTTGCTGGGTGTTGCTTGAATTGAAGCTGTGAGTTAAGCATTTTATAGCCTTTCATAACTTGTGGTGAAATTAGCACGGAGCAAAACTGATGCTTACATGCCAAGAAGTTAAATGTGAATTGAATTAAGTTGAACAGATCTAAAAATGAAGAAAAATGGGGACCAATGTAATGTGTATTTTGTACAAATATATCAAATTAAATACATATATCTGAATCAGGCAAGTGCTTTGGAAAATGAACTATCTTGAGAATTCCAAGTGCATTGAGTTAGGCAGTTTTATGGCATGACCACACAGTGAGATTTGGCAAAGGACCTAAACCATCTTATTGCCTACAAAGAACTGGTGATTGCAAGCAGACCTGGAACATAACAAAGTTCCTTTCTAATAGGAAGAAGTTTTTGAGTTGCATCCTCACAGGCGAGTGTGAATAATTTACAGAGTCAATAGAAGTTCTCTATTTAAGGGCCTGCATTAGGTAGTAGGATTTGATCCAGCTTAAAAATAAAACTGTATTCAGTTTCTATAATGATAATTTGTGTATGTGGTTTCTAAGTATTTACAGAAAATTCTATGTGCAAATCAGTGCCTTTTAATTATTCAAATTGCTCATATTGTATTCATAATTTTTATAGCTTTTCTGTGTATCAGAATTAATATCAATGAAGCATAAGTTGTTCCTTCACATCACAGTACTTGTGGCAATAGTGCTAGATGATGCTAGTAGTACATTCATATAGGAGGAAGGATTTCAAGTAATTCGGGTAACTGATTATAAAATGGAGTGGAAGTGTGAAATTTCATTGTTACCTCTAACAATGAAAACAGACCTTTTATTATGCAATGCTGGTAATACCCTTCTATTGAAACTAAAGGGCATGTAACTTTCTCAATAGACACAAGATCAGACACTGCTGTTCAAAGCATTGTATCTGGGACTTGAGCATTGACTTAGTTGCTGATGAAAACTCAGGTTCCAGCTCAGCAAAATGCTTCAGCCTGTGCTGACTCTATACTTGTATCTGATTCCAAATGGAAACAACATGCTAATGCAAATTTATCCACTGGTCTGAGGGTGCAGTTTGACACCTTTGCTGATCTAATGGTTACCTGCCACCAAAAGAAAGGTAGTATCACTCCTCTACCTGCACTGGCCTATAGGTTCCTACCCTCATCCACCTTTGTTTCAGATTATGGTTGGCACAATGATGTTTCAGATCAGGTGGAAAATCAGAGGAGCAAGGGAAGTAGTGGAAATGCATGCAGGAGGGAGAAGGACCATGTTTTGTGGCCGCAGTTAGGTGTTACTCTGTCAGGCGAATTATGTCAAAGCACATCCTAACACACAACACGGCCCTGCAAGCAGTTGTGTTGATAAAACTGCGGAAGAGCATAGGCAAGAACAAGTAATTTGGAAAAGAATGGACAATGGCTCCTTAAACTGACACTGTTGCCAGAAGAAGTGGCTGTGCAAGTGCAGTCTATTAAAGATCTGGGGAGGAGCTTGGCTTATCTGGACACTTAAAGATCGACTTGTTGTTCTAAGTTTGTTGTTTAAGGTTGCCTCAGGGATGTGTAATAGCTTAGGAAATAACAGTTAAGGTGATGATGCATATAACAGAAGTGGCTGATAAGAATTTGCCATTCTAGTGGCTGGTCAGTGTGGTGAATTTATTTGGGAACAACTGTTGTCTTAAACTCATGCACTTAAGGCAGCTTTTAGTTACACAGGAAGTTCTAAGTGATTCTAACTGCATTATGAAGTGTCTTTTGATCATCCCTTCCAATTAGTGCTATGTCATTCTACTGTGTTATTCTACTGGTATTGAAAAGGCTTTATTTAAATCATGGAGAAGACCCTTTTAGAGTATTACAGAGGTTTTTTAAGGCTCCTTTAGTGGCCACATGTTAAAACATACTAATTTCTCAACAAAATGCCATAGAAAAGAAAGTTCTACATGGCCACTGACCAGACAATATGAACCTGCAGGCCCTTTTCAGGTGATAGACCATTACATCCCAACATTTGCTGTTAGGTTTACATGGTTGCCGAGAGAAGCTGTGGCAGAGAATGTGTCAGAGCATCAGCTAGGTTGGAAATTACCTTTAAGATCATCAAGTCCAAAGTCATTACTGATCCTTTCTTATTTTTAATAATCAGTTTCATCTGATGAACCAAACTGGAGGTGTCAGGGAGGGCACAGGAAGGATAAACTTGACTTAAAAATGGGATTCAAACACCACATGAATATTCATCTGTCATAAAAAAATTGTCTGTGTCTAATTTATTAGCTGCTGTCAGCACATAGGCATAAGCACATGCACATGTGAATACACATAAATCCTAAGACTGCTGAATGCAGTAGTTACAGAAGTGATGTAATTAGTGGGAGGACAGTGCCTAACCCAGCTAAGGAAAGGGATATGTTCAGAAACAGCAAATGAGCTGGGTACATGCAATGCCTGGGCAGCAAAACTGGGAGAGTTGTGGACACCTGGTGTTACATGAAGGTGAGTAAAATAGAGCAGAAACATGATAGAGCAGCAGACAGTGCTCAGGAAAGTTGAAATCCAGGTAAAGCTGGTAGGAAGGTGTTATATATTAGAGCTCCAGTCATCTGTAAAGAAGCTTGGGGATGTGTAGATAAACTTGGTGATGCTTCTTTGTGCAGGGGAAGCGCAGAGAGGCATTTATAAGACACAGAGCAAAAATCAATGAGTGAGGAAGCCAGCAGTTCAGCTCTGGCTGAATTCAGGCTGAGAGCTGAGGACAGAATGGGAGAGCCTGCCTTAGAAAAGCAAGCAGAAAGAGTATGTCTTAGCTTAACAGAATGAAGGCACAGAGGGGCTGTGATCATGCTCTCTGTATAAATACCTTGCCATAGAGGGAGAAGAGTTATTTAAGTAGAAAAGATTGTTGTCAAGGGCATTCAAGTGGGTGTAAAACTGAATAGTGATCAGTCTAGTCTGGGAATTAGATGTCAGTCCATCATGGAACTGAGTTGCTGGAACACTGTATCAACAGGAGTAGTGAGGGACAAATAACCTGTGTTGGTTTAACGTAAAACATTTTAAGCATGAATAAATACTAGACCTTATGGCTCAGGAGGTCGGTTTCAATCCCGTGTCATGAAAGGAATATTGACGTCTGAAAAAGAGCAGATGTCAATTATGTATTATAAGGTTGGATATAGAAGAGCAGAGATTTCTAAGTTACTCTGGTGCAACCGAAGTCCTGATCTCATCCACTCCCCTGGTTTCATGCGCAGAGGTTTAGGTCCTGGATAACAACGAGGGATGTAAAGGCAAATCCTGCCAGGATCTCACTCCCCATTACTGTAGAGCCTTATAGGAACTTTAATAACCACGAAAATCTTCACAGGAAGGCTTCTAGCACCAGTTCTATTGTGCTCGGGTTTATTCTCTGTTTATTACTACTTCAGCAGTTCCATGTAGTTAATTGGCTCTCATGGTCTTTGATTTTTCCGTTGCTCAAAGGACAATAAAGCTTAACATTTCTGTAGATTCTTGCACTGCAAGAAGTCTCTAGTTGCTCCTATCTAGGGTTTCCTGTCCCAGCAAGGGCCCCTAAATCTCACCCTTTGCTGCCAACCCTTGCCCTGTGCTACTAGAAGAGAAACCATTGAAAAAGATACATTTCCCCTTTTTCCCCCTTAGCACAGATTTACTTCCTATGGGAACTACCGACTGTAGATCACAAATAGCTGGTTAAAATGATCAATGGTTTCCCTCATTGAAATGAAAATCTGGTTATAGGATGAAGTGTGGTTTTGTTAGATTTACTATGGTGATAACCCACAGAAATGTTTGAGACGGTTGCACCAATTCATTTTCCTTTATAGCACAACCTTGTGCAAGCTGACAGTTACCATGGTTTCACATTGCTCAACATTAGTTCCCCTGGAAAAAAACCCAAAACAACCAACTTGTCTTGTTTTTCCATAGTGAATGAGGTATTGTTGTGTAAATGGAAATCCAAATAGATAAAGGAATTTGAATTTAAAAGGAATTTCAATAAAAACATTGAAAAAGGGAAGGAAGAAAACATGTCAGTTTGCAGAAACAAACTAACTTGGAGGTCAATGAGAAAGCTGAACTTCAATACAGTTCTTAGCATGGCACAGATGTGCTTACAATGACAGGGCTTTTCCACCCTCCAGCTCTCAGGTGAACCTCTCTGCTTGAGATGGCTCCTGCCAGAGGTATGACAGAAGAGGGGAAATCAGTGCCGAGACAAATTACTCCACTGAAAAGACTTCATTGTGTTTGATGTCTTCATCAGAAATTCTTCCCAGAAGGCAGTAGCTGTTCTGTCTCATGCAGGAAAAAAAAAGGGTTATTTATACAGTTTAAATGAGAAGGGGAAAATCAAACACAATGAATGACCTATCTGGGAAGAAAACACTATTACATGCATTGTCATTGTACTGCATAGTTTGATAATATTCTGCACCTTGTGTTCCTTGTGCTGGGTTGGTAACTGGCCACTTTTCTTCTGTAGATGATAGAATCATAGAAGAGTTTGGGCTGGAAAGGACCTTAAAGCTCATCCAGTTCCAATCCCCTGCCACGGGCAGGTACACCTTCCCCTAGAGCACATTGCTCCAAGCCCCATCCAGCCTGGCCTTGAACACTGCCACAGATGGAGCATTCACAACTTCCTTGGCCAGCCTGCTCTTGTTTCTCACCACAGTAAAGAATTTCTTCCTTAAATATCTTCCTTAAATATCTTAAATCTCCCCTGTTTAAGTTTAAACTCAACTTTTGATACCTGTGGGTGTTCTCAGCTTCTTGAGCCTGTCACTTGCCTCCCACCCACTGCTGAGCTCACTGTTGCCTGTTTGAGAGTTGACCAGGGCCTTCGCTTAGTATGGAGGAGAGGGAATGGAGACATTAATGGACTATATATGTGTAATTTATCAGATATGATCAAATGTGTTTCCACAATCCTTTCCCTGGCAGGCTCCTGGTGTATGTGTGCAAAGATCTGATGAGGACAGGCAGTCACCGTTATCCAAGGGGACAGGAAGACCCTCAGGGTTGTGCATCAAGGGGCCTTCAGCTACTAAACAGTTTTTTGCAACCAGTTAGAATTGATCTGCTGTTGCCAAAAGATGAATTGGACTACTGAGTCACATTTGAAATCGTGATATAAATCCTTAGGCTGTGTTTAGGTAGACTAGATTTGATGATCATTAAGATGAAAGGTGTGATTTAAGAAAAAAAAAAGTATCTTTTTTTGTATGGAAAATTGGTATGGACATTGTGTGCTATATACTTTGGATATAACAGAGTCTGCAAATCAGATAGATCAGTGTTTCAGTGACATAAGGTTGACAGTTATGAGAGATTATTTTAAATCCTTTTGAAAGCCAGCCTTCTAATCTGTTTATAGACTTACTTTCTTGGGGTTTATAGTATGTCACCTTAATGTACTAATTACTAATTCAAATTAAAGAGCTGCCTAAACCACAATAGAAATCATGATGCTCTCTTTGCTTGTGCTTTTTTTTTTTCTCAAGTTTTTGTAAGTTAGAGCACAGGGAGTTGTGTTGGTAAATGAAACAAGTACATACGCAGCATCTGGATACCCATGTGTTAAATTTCACTTGATTCATGATTATAGTTGCAGATAGTAAAATCAGCATTCTGATTAGCAAACACAGAAATACTTAAAATGACTAGCTGTGTGTGTTGGGAGAAGGTGTGTATTTGATAGCACAGGAGCAGGCTGGAGCTTAGTTTCATTCACAGGTGAACCCTGATCTGGGTGAGCTCAACTGCTGGCGTGTTTTGCTGACTTGTACATACCATGAGCATCCTGGGGCTCCATAGTCAGGTAGCAGGTTTTGAGCCTGATGCTACACTTTTAGTAGAAGAGTAGAAATATCACTGAAAAAAACAGTCCTTATTTTCTTTTAGTCACTGGTATTGCTGTTGAAGGTTAAAAGTGCTGTAAAAAAGAAAAGCACAATACAGGCAACCATATACAGGCATAGCTGTTGTGTAAAACAAACCTGTAAAATGCAACTTAAAGAGTGTTCTTAATAGGAGATGCCCTGATATAGCTACAAAGTGAAATATGTGGCCAAGTCTAAGTGTTGTTATTCAGATTAGGTGTCTTCAGTATATTTTCTCCTTTGATGGTTTCCAGAGCCTGCAGTTCTTTGCAAGGACACTCACTGCAATCAGCCCCAGCAAGGCTGGAACACAAGTGGTCTCTGCCTACGTGCTGCAAATACAGTGGTATCCCTGAGGGTAACTAGTTTGAGAGGATTATTTCCCAAACATACTGTCTCAGTGCAGCAATCTGTGGCTGAGTTATTTTCTGAGTCTTTGGGGTTTAGCTCATAGTGGCCTTCTGTACGTTTGGGTGTTAGGAATTACTCACTTTCTTGGTCTCTATGAAGTAGTAGTGGTGCCAACACATGTGATAAATGTGATGGTTTAATTCAATGCCCTGTTCCTCCCCAATCACCCTGAGACTGTGTAAAAACCAAATTTCCTCCTTCCTTTACAGGCCATTCATGATTGTATTGACTTTAATCATACCACCCACAGCTATCAAGTTCCCACAATAAAGAACTTCAGTGTATTTAGCCGGTCCAGGTATTCCACCTAGCTCACATCTTTAATATCCTTATTGACATTTGTACACTACTTTGTACTGTAGACATTCTTTTTGAGGTGGGATAACTGGAACTGCACAGAGCCTTCAAGACACAGGCTGGCTATGGCTTTGTAATGGTAAAAAAGTACTTTTTACATGGGGGAAAAAAAAGGGGAAGAAATCTAACATTATGTTTGCCCTTCCTGGCAATGGCTGAACACTGGGCTGCCCCATCCCTGGCAGTACTCAAGGCCAGGTTGGGCAGGGCTTGGAGCAACCTGGTCTAATGGAAGGTGTCCCATAGCAGGGGTTTGGAACCGGCTGAGCTTTAAGGTCCCTTCCAACCCAAACCATTCCATGATTTTCTCAATCTGACTGTAACAATTCTCAGATGTGTTTCCTGAGCTGTGGTGGCTAATTGTGTGCCGCCCAGTGCATAGCATAGGTATTTAGGACAGCTTTTCTCTGGCTGCATTTGATGTTGAACATCATCCATCAGTTTTGTTGCCCAGTCATTCAATATCATGAAATCTGCCCCTGGACTCATATAGGACAGCTGTGATTTTCCCCACACTGAATAATTTTGTATCATTAGTAAATTCTGTTACTTCAGTGGAGGGGAACTTTAGGTTAGATATAAGGAAGAAGTTCTTCACAGTGAGGGTGGTGAGGCACTGGAATAGGTTGCCCAAGGAAGTTGTGAATGCTCGAACCCTGGAGGTGTTTAAGGCCAGGCTGGACAGAGCCTTGGGCGACATGGTCTAGTGCGAGGCATCCCTGCCCATGGCAGGGGGGTTGGAACTAGATGATCTTAAGGTCCTTTCCAACCCTAACTATTCTATGATTCTATGTTCTTGAGCTGGTTCTGAGCAGGAAGTCAGAGTCTCTCAGGATGGCACATTTTTCCCATGCTCTTTTGCAAGAATAATTAACTGTGAAACTGGTAGATTTAAAGTTGGTGTCACGTAGGGAAGTTTTGCCCTTTTCTTTGGTTACGAAATGGTATCAGTGCCAGTGTCTCAGGTCTGAACTGATCACTGAGCGTGAGTGGGCAGATGCCTGTGTTCACTGGGGACAGGTAACTGAAGAAATTATTACCTGACTCAAATCTGAATGCATATTTTTCATAACTCCCTTAACAAAAAGCCAGAAAGCAGCTAACAACCTTTTCTCTGAGCCCAGATAGTCTCTAGAAGGTGCTTTTAATGCAATTTTGTTCCAAAATTGGAGATTCAGGTGCTTTAATTCTTTCAATCATTTGAGCAGCTCTGGTCCCATCCATTCTTCAAGGAATTCTTTGTTACCTTCCTTTTTGGTTTTTTTAGTTTACTTGACATTATGCAGATTCAGATGTCTGCTCTGTATTTTTGTGGACAGGCACATAAACACATGTGCATGCACATACACACACACATACACCTCTCCCTGAGAAAGTTTCAGTAGATTTATTGGTTTGGGGCAAATCAGCAAGTTCTCTCCTTATAATACTGGCGCTTACTACCGCTAGTAGAAGGCCCAAGCATACTGCTTATAAAGCAAAACTTGATTCATTTAGTCCCCCATACAGTTACAATCATTGCCAGCTTGCTGGACTCCCACTTCTTGTCGAGGTTTCACCATCTGTAGATGAAGAGCAGCTTCAGTACAGAGTCTGCCACCATCATTTTGAGTTGTTAGGTAGGATTGTAACATGAAAAGTTATCTTGTCACAGCCAGAGAAGGGAGTAGTACTTTCTTTATTCACCTGCTAGATTAAAGATTGCCTTAATCTTTCTAGTGGTGCAGTAATTGCAAGAGTATCGTAACAGTACTAACCATTTGAAGTGTCTAACAAACCTCAGCATATTTACCCACAGGCATTTAAACAGATGTGAACAGCTAACTTTAAAATCACTGAAATTACAGTAATGCTTTGTTAACTCTCTGTACTTTGAAAGTACTTTGAACATCCTCCCACCTTACTTCCCCCCACACACACACACAGAGAACTGTAAAATACAGAACCCAGTGTTTCCAAAGCTGAATTCTCTTAAAATTTAATGGAGGAAACTGTGATCCCATTAAAAAAATTCCCGCCTTACTTGATCGTTAAACCCAAATTTCATACATCTGGAAAGCGCTGTTCACTTCTGCTGTTAGCCAAAGTTAGCACGTCAGCTGAATGGAAAAGAAAACAAGGGATGACACATTCTGCCAGTTAGATTTATATTGTGCTGCTTGCATCAAATATAAAGAAAGAAAAAACCCACAAAACATGTAGGGACATGACAAATGCAAAAGTAACAGACCATTAAATTTGCCCGAACTGCATTCATTACTGGAATCTGTTCTGGTAAAGATCAGGTTTCCCAGCAAAGAGGGATAGTCTTTCTGCATCTTGCTCCCTAGAAGTTATGGCTATTTGGACATAAATCTTTTCTCATGACCCACCCAACAGGTGGATGATATATTTGAGGCACTTGCAATACATTCCCAATAGGTGCTGATTGTTTGTTAGTATTTTGTGCCACCTTTTTGCTGTTGCTCATAGCATTTCTCCATAATATTAACAGCAGTTAAGCTGAATGGAGTGTATATATAAAAGTATCTGTATTATGGGGGTTTGGCATTATTCCAAAGTATGATGCTTGTTCTTTTTACTAACAAAGATCCTAGTAAAAATAGCAATAAACTCGCTAAAAGAAAAGCCATGTGTCACTAGAAGGATAAATAATGAGAGAAAAAAGCAAATAGTATTTTGTGCCTCTGGGATGGTGCTGGATGGATCACAATCCACAAGCTTTTGGCACGACTCAAAGTATAATCATAGGATCATAATCCTTAGTGGTGGACTTGGCAGTCCTGGGGTTGGACTTGATGATCTTAAAGGTCTTTTCCAACCTAGCTAATTCTATGATTCTATAGTAGCAATGATAGGTATTTCATATAGAAGCTTAATGCCATGATAGATGAACTCCCAGCATGCATCAGCTATAGAGACACAGACTTTCCTGTGCTTGGACCTGGCAAAGGCTCCTGACCCAAACCAGGCACAGACGACTGTTCCAGAGCACGGCAGTGAAGTACTATCATCTAAGGCAAGATGCAGTTTCTCCACAGAAAATGAGGAAACAGAAAAAGGAAAATGGTGGGATTACTGGTTTTGCTGTCGACAGTTCCAAATTTAGATCTACTTGAAGCAGTTAGGGAGTCAGATTCAATGAAATCCAGTTTACTATGATTCACAGTATGTCTTCCAGTGCACATGGTCTTTCAACTTCTGTCCTGTCACAGGTAGGCCATTTGGGACTGAAGAAACCTCTTTGGTGTTCCTGATTCTGTCACTGACCTGTCACCTTAGTCAAATTACTTCATTCCCATATGTGTGTCTCATCTCCAAAGCTTTGCCTGCAGGATTTTTTTCCCCTCCATGTTTATACTGTCTTTATAAAATACTGCCATGATCTCATGATAGCATCTGCTCATTGCAGAAGTGATGCATTACTGCTATTAGCACTGGCAATAAAACTTACAGAGGAGCATTATCTAAAATCCCCCACTTCCAAACTAGAACATTGCTGTTCAGCTGCTTGGAAGACTGTTGATTGCTCTGGTTGCTATGTGTAGTTTCGAAGTCAATGATTCATAAGACTTCAGTATAAATCTCTTGAGATGCTTTTGCTGCTATGTTATTGCATCTTTGTGAGGGTCACAAAAATTTTAAGTATATAAAAATGTTTAGTTTTCTGTTAAGGATGTAGAATTTTAGTAAATGGGACAGTAGCTTTTGGAACCAGTGACAGAACTTACTTTTTTTCTTCTTATTTTGCTCCTCCCCACCCCCTTTGTTTTTTCTGCTGTAGGATCAGGGAGTGTGTGTGAGCTTAAGAGGGAAATTTAATAAAACATCCAAAGTATCAATGCCCCATTCTCTAGCCTGTAATTGTTCTGAAGAAATTCAGAACACAAAGGGCCATGAAGATGCTCCAAGGTCTGCAGCAGCTCTGCTCTGGAGACAGGCTGAGAGAGATGAGCTTGTTCAGCCCAGAGAAGAGAAGGCTCCAGGGAGGCCTTATAACAGTCTTCGAATATCTAAAGGGGCTACAAGATACCTGGAGAGGTACTTTTTACGAAGGCATGTAGTGACAGAACAAGGGGTATGGCTTTAAACTGATAGAGGGGAGATTTACATTAGACATTAGGAAGAAGCTCTTCCCTGTGAGGGTGCTGAGGTGCTGGCATAGGGTGCCCAGATAAGCTATGGCTGCCCCATCCCTGGCAGTGTTCAAGGCCAGGTTGGACACAGGGGCTTGGAGCAACCTGCTCTAGTGGAAGGTGTCCCTGCCCGTGGCAGGGGGTTGGAACTGGGTGAGCTTTAAGGTCCCTTCTTACCCAAACCGTTCTATGGTTCAATGAAATTTATGCTGCTTCGTAACATTTCACACTATGTCTGAAAACACCTTTAGTGTCAACACACAAGAAAATGGGTAATTATATTGGCAGTATAGGCTTAGCAAAAGCTGGGATCTTCAACTATCTGCCTGGGATTCAGTTGAGTGGTTTTTAAGAGCCCTGCTGCTCCATTACTGCTTTGTAAGCACTGACTG
This sequence comes from Nestor notabilis, assembly GCF_000696875.1. Taxonomy (NCBI): domain Eukaryota; kingdom Metazoa; phylum Chordata; class Aves; order Psittaciformes; family Psittacidae; genus Nestor; species Nestor notabilis. The sequence continues at coordinate 7,198 of NW_009927716.1, read as the reverse complement.
TGTGGAGGGAGCCAGTGTGGAGCAATTAAAAAGGCTTCTCAGAGTGCTTTAGGAAAAGCTCCAAATTCTAAGCATTCTGTAGTGCAAAAACAGCACAGAAAGTGTTGTCTCTGTTGGTGTATTTTTTCCTTCATGCGGTTGACAAGAGAAACAGGGTTTTCTGTCATTTCAGTATGATCCTGTGCAGGGTAAGCAAGGCAGAAAGTATTGCATCTGCAATTTTGTGAAAGATTGATTAACTTGGACTTGTGACTGTCAGGAAGCCTGGAGAGTAATAAGAGTGGACGGTGTCCCAGCAAACCCCTAGAATGAGTCTGTCCCTATGGGAATCTTTCAGCAAAGGAAAAATTGATTCTTCTTCCTCTGTTACTCAGGCACACATCTGTGGGAAAAGCATTGTTTTAGTGTAAAAGATGAGGCAAAACGCTGCAAAAAATGTACAGAAAGGTTTAATCTGGCAGCACTGGATGGTAGTTGGTGTATGAGAGGTGAGAAATGTTGGAAATGGCATGGCATTCACCTGCAGCTGACATTTCAGACAAAGCACCAGTACCTTTGACAAGGCTTGCTCTTAGTTAGCAATGTAAAATCTTATTTATAGACCACAGGAGTCCTTAGAGACAAGTTATTGTATTTCATCCCTAGTTTTATTAAGAATGACCCTCAAGCTTTCAAAGAAATACAGTGCTAAGAGTTTTCTCTGGCAGGGATGGCTGATGCTAACCCTCGTTTTGGCAGTAACGCTTGTGTAGCCTTGGGCAAGTCGCTTAACCAAGAATATCAGCTAACTTAAGAATATCAGTTTCTGACTAAAATATGAGGTACTTATGTGTACCTTACAGATGTACTTTGAAGCATAACCAAGTAGTCTTGACTCAGCTCTAATTAAGAGCAGTGTATTACTAAGTGGCTGGCCTAAGATATAAAATGTAGAAATTCCTGGTCCACCACATGCTTTTTAATCCATACTGAGACTTTTCCCTTGATTGAGGCAGTACTGCACTGAAAGAAGACTGCTGTCATCTTGTATCATTGAACAACACTAGATTTTAAATATGATCCAAAAGCTGGTTTTGGGGAAAAAAAAAAAAGAAATGGTAATTTCTATGGCACCAAAAAAAAAATTCCTCATATGACTTGTCAACTACACATGTCTTTGTGAGACTGAGTTCATTGGATTTGCGATGATAGCAGCATCTTACTGGATATCCTGCCTGAAAAGGGATCAAATGAGCTACCGCTCCCATCTTCCCAACAGACCAGAAGTCCAGATCTCCCAGAGCAGGCAGGAGTTTGTAGTGACCCTCAGAAAAAAAGCAGTGTTTGTCATTTCTTTAATGTGTTTGTGATACAAGTTTACAAACAGAAACTTTTCATCATATAGTGATAGGCCAAGGGGTAATGGTTTTAAACTAAAATGGGGGAAGTTCAGGTTGGATCTAGAGAAGAAGTTCTCTACTGTGAGGGTGCTGAGGCACTGGAACAGGTTGCCCAAAGAAGTGGTAAATGCTCCATCCCTGGCAGTGTTCAAGGGCAGGTTGGACAGAACTTTGGGCAACATGGTCTCGCATGTGAGGTGTCCCTGCCCAGGACAAGGGGTTGGAACTGGATGACCTTAAAGTCCTTTTGAACCCAAACCATTCAATGATTTATTTTTCCAGTTAAAAAGTTCGTCTCAGGCAAGATAAGTATGATAATGGAAATGTTTGCTATTGCTGAGAGAAGGCAGTGTGGAAAATCTCTAGCTTTTGACCAATTTTAGTTGTTTAAAAAACACCCGAACCATCAAACCAAACCAATGAAAGAACCATGTGGCAGTTTTAAGGATATTGAAAAAACTTGGGTATTTTAGTTTAATTATATCCTGCTGTTTTATTAATGCTTATCAAAATAGTAGGGTTAAGCCTTTTAATAAAAGTGTGCTTCAGGCCAGATCATATTTTATCAAAAATCTTTTATGCATGATGTTAGGTACTAATGATATGCCAGATTCAAAAGCGAAATAACTGTACTTGTGCTTTAGGAGTGAAGTGAGATCTGATGGGCAAGACCGATAGATCTTTTTGCTCTTAGTGAGAGTTTCAAAATGGTGCATGTAGAACCTGACATCTCACTCTGCCTCTGAAGTAGGATTGCAAAGCTCATTTAAGATGCAGAACTGGTAAGCCCAGTATTGCAGCTCTCCTACAGCACCATGGTTCAAGCTCCTCCTGCTCAGCTGGCAAGCAGAGTGCCAGCATGTCCTCAACTCCTTGTAGCCTCCAGCCAGCAAAGCCTCTGACAGCCCCATCCACCCATTCATCCATCCACCCACCCCAGTTGTGGTTAAGCCTCACAGTGTGAAAAGCAGCAGTACTTCTACAGCAACTTAGCCCCTAGTGCATCCCTTTTCCTCATTGCCGTCATCGTATGCCTATGTTCATTCTCACTCAAGCACAAGTTTTCATTTTGAAGGACTTGTGCTACATTGTGCTACATTTCCCATTGCTCACATGCCATAAAAGAAATCCCTTTGCTGTCAGAGCTGGTCTGTTCAAGCAACAGGCCCCAGTTCTGCCCTACCCAGGCTGTATAAATGCCAAGAAGCACTGGTAGCTCCTGCCATCTGTGTGGATCCTGCTGTCATTGTTACAGCCTGTACACACCCATCAGAATAGAATATGGACCAATGCAGATATTAAAGCTTGACTTGTGTGAACATCTCCTTGGTTTCTTCAGCACAGGTTTTTTCCTTTTGCGCTGATGGAGTGAATGGATATAACTATCAAATATATTTCTTCAGTGCTTCATGTAGAATCATAGCCTTATGGAATGGTTTGGGTTGGACGGACCTCAAAGCTCACCCAGTTCCAACCCCCTGCCATGGGCAGAGACACCTTCCACTAGAGCAGGTTGCTCCAAGCCCCTGTGTCCAACTTGGCCTTGAACACTGCCAGGGATGGGGCAGCCACAATTTGTGCTTAATGTGTTTATTGTCTCTACAAAAGGGTGTAGTTAGGTGTTGCATTACTTTTGACGTTTGTGTGTAGGAAGTCGGATTGAGAGCAGTGGTTCTGAGCAGGTGAAATATCTATATCCTCAGTCAATAGTACAAAAAGTATTCATGTTGAAGCATCATTCTATGGTAGTCAATAACCAGCATAGTATTTTTCTCAGTCTCAGAAATAGGTTACAAATTCAGAAAGATTGAATGATAGCATTACCTTCTCTTGTGTTTTAAAGTGTTGGAGTTTCTTTTTCATTTTCAGTGTTTAGTTCAGCTCCTATGAGAGAAGAAATCTGAAAATCAGATGATTCTTTAAAGTGTCAACTCATAGCTTTCAGAAGGAAATGTTCCAAAGAATGAACTATTCAAGCTCTATTGGATGTGTTTTAGGAAGTCATAAATATTATGCTGTAATTCATTCAGTTTTGCTGATTTTTATGCTGGAAATGTTTTCTGTTTGAATGTGAAAGAGAGTAGCAAAGACTCTAAGAACAAGAAATATCAAAGCAGATTTTTGCTGTAGGTTATTCAGTGTTCACTGATTTTCTGAAAGACATCAAAACATCACTACAACACAGCTATGTTAATTTATTTCTTTGGAATGAGACCTCATTAGCCCAGCAGGGTAGAGGTAGCTGCAACAAGGACTGGAATCAAGAGTAGTATTTTCAACAGCAACTCTAAGTAGCCTTACTTTCTTTGAGAACATCTGAGCTTTAAAGCCTGGTTGAATGGGCTCCTCTGGGGTAGGCAATATATTCTGGGTAATGTTTGGAAAGCTAGAAAATCTGTCTGATCATATCAAGCTCCTATTTTTTATATCGTTCAGGGATACTAGACTTCAAGGAGAAAGTTGTTTGTCAGGAAATTTGGCAAGGAGACTGTACTAATGCTTGGCCTCTTTTTGACCATAGTCAAGGTTGACTCAGGGCCAAACCAGTATCTGTCTTTTTGTTGGGGATAGACAACAATTGATTATTGTTTATCGTTTTTCTTAAAAATTCAGCAGTTTAAGACTTGTAATGTTAGAATAAATTATGCAGAGGTGAATTGGTCAGGAACTAGTGCTTTTGTAGTTTATTCCATTTATCATCATCTAACGCAGTGCCTGTAAGCAGCATATTCTTGATCGCATTGGTATTCATCTGGTAGTGCATGTCTGTATTAAGAAGTGCTCTTAAAGAGGGAAAAGGTTCTATTTTGCCATCCTGCTCAAGATCTATCTTCACCTTATCAAAGGTAATCAGGGCAAGAAGCTGGGAGGCTGCAGCTGGAGAGGGGCAGAGGAGAAGCAGCAGCCTGGGGTGAGACTGTTGGGAGCAGCTGGGATGGGCCTCCCTCTCAGCTTCATGGGACAACTCGTCAACTTCTTATGGTTTAGCTTAGTCATGCAACTGCCAGTGGTGACAGCACCAGGCAGGGCACAGGGGAGAGGCTCAAGGACAACATAAAAGCATCCATTGTCTCCTCACTACTTCTGTGCTGATAGTCAACACTGCCTTTTCCACTTCAGGACAGTTTTTTTGGCTAATAGTCTCTGGTTCTATGTTGCCTCAAATCAGATTTTGTTTTCTGTTGATCCCTTTTGGTATATAAAAAGTATTTTAAAAAGCGTACATGTGGTGCTTAGGGACATGATTCAGTGGTGGACTTAGTAGTGTTGGGTTAACAGTTGGACTCGATCTTAAGGGCCGTTTCTGACCTAAATGATTCTATGATTTTGGGTTTAGGTGGAATATCTGATGCATAGCTATGAAAAATGAGTTACTGGAGGGACATCGAAGAACCAGACCAGGCTTAAGATGTAGTGCAGGAAGGCCTGACATCACCCTTTCCATTTCTTTGAATTCCTCAGGAGTTCAGGAAATGTGGTAACCAGGAATTTGCAGTAAGATAAAAAAGAAAGCAAAGTGCACCACCATCAAACAGTGCTGCTCTGTGCTCACCTGACCCTAAAATCAACAGGTCTTAAGACCTTCTGCATCAGAGCTCCTGAACAGCATGCAACCTTGCATGGAAACTGCCCAAGTTTGAAACATTCTGCTCGCTATTTGGAGAATCAACCACCCTGTTGGAAACCCTTTAGCAGGCTTTATGCATTGCTGTGATCCTTCCACAAGGCTCTTTGGAGGAAACCTACCCTCCCTTTTACCTAACAGTTCATAAGTAATTGTTGGTTAACCAGGAATTTTACCCCACACTTGACATTTGTGAACAGATTGGAAACTGCTACATCCATAATAGGAGGGAGAGGCTCAGAATTTTATGGTATGCATGGTAATAAAAAGCAAAGCAATTGTCACATGCATTTTTGGCTTGAATGGTGACAAGAAGCAGATGTGTGGCATGCCTTTTCCTTCGCTTGCACAGATGCCAAATGACGCAAAATTCTTCAGTGTTTTCTGCATTTTGTTGCAATTTAATCTTCTCCTGAATAAACTGAGGATGACAGTGAGTCCATGCAGAGCAGTTGCACGGTTTGACATTTCTGTTACTTTTCAGAAAGTGCTTGATTTACATGTATTTTGAAGGAATCTAAGGGAAGGATTATATTTATCTCATGCTGAAAAGATAAGTGTGTTTTCAGGTTAGAAAACCATAAAAAGCATACTCTCCAGTTACAAATGGCCATATATTTTAACAGCACAGAGGCCAGTGAACTCTTTTGTACAACTTAAAGCTTTAGGTTTCTTTCTATTTAGATGCACATATGTCTGCTCAAAAATCCAGGCATTGTTAAATCCAGTTTAATGTAGTGAATCCCATATCAAGGTTGTGACATGTACCATGTATGCCTGTGGATGGTAGAGAGCTGTCTGTAGGATGTTCTTCCTGATAAGCATATCACCAGGGTGCCCTCGCCATTAGTATTTTGTTTTTCAGATATATTACTATGACTGAAGATTTCCACTTCTGTACAAATATGTTTTGCTAGCCTGAGCCTTCCTTAACTCTTGTCTTCAGTGATATTCTGTGCCAATGAGTTCTACCTGCCTTTTGTGTATGGTAAAAACAACGCCTTTCCTTTTCAGCGTAATTCTGTGACAATAAAACAGAGATTATGGAGCTTATAGAATGGTTTGGATTGGAAAGGATCTTAAGATCATCAAGTTCCAAATCCTGCCACGGACAGGGACACCTTCCACTAAAGCAGGTTGCTCCAAGCCCCTGTGTCCAACCTAGCCTTGAACACTGCCAGGGATGGGGCAGCCACAGCTTCTCTGGGCACCCTGTGCCAGCGCCTCAGCACCCTCACAGGGAAGAATTTCTTCCTTATATCTAACCTGAACTTCCCCTGTTTAAGTCTGAACCTATTGCCCCTTGTCCTAACACTTCACTTCCTGATGAAGACTCCCTTTCAGCATCCTTATAGGCCCCCTTCAAGTACTTGAAAGCTTCTATGGGGTCACCACACAGCTTTTCTTCTCCAGGCTGAACAGCCCCAGCTTATTCAGCCTGTCTTCATACGGGATGTGCTTCAGCCCCTGGTTATCCTTGTGGCCTCCTTTGGACTTGCTCATTCTTGTGCCAGGACCTGCATAGATAGGTAGGTTGGCCCATTTGCAGAGAGTCACATGACCATGAGGTCAGCCCTCAAGATATTTAGCAGATAGTCCAAAATTTAGACAATTGAGTTGATTAAATGAGAGAATTTAATATTAACCATATAAAGCTGAGTAATAAACTTTCTTGTCATAATTTTCAGTCTATTAGGAGTTGCCTCATTTGGACTAGTTGTATGAAAGATGTTCGATTTTAACTATCCAAAACAGACTTGTAAAATGGTTATAAAGCTGCAAAGCATTTTTGACCTCCAGCCACATTTCAAATTAGGGGAGTCTTTTCCTGCAGATACAATATGCGTAATTGCCACTGCTTGAAATGTGTATCCTATTTTGCTAGGCAATAAAAGTAAACTTTAGTTCTCAATATCTTCTGGCTTCAATGATTGCTCGCAATTTAAAAAGCAGTGCAAAGAGATCAGCTTGGCTTCTTGTATGCAGGGGTTTGTGCAAATGGAGTTTGGAAAAGTGAAGGTCTCAAAATCAGGAGGAAAAGAAATGTCAAGAAGTGTTATAATGCTGGGCTGTGAGTAGTCCAGTTAAAAGATACTGAGAAAAAGAGGTTACGTGAATTTTTCATCCCTCAAATATTTCTCCCCTTGAACTTCCATTGATAACAGCAATCATAGAATCATAGAATAGTTAGGGT
>NW_009927715.1:0-9580 GCF_000696875.1 Nestor notabilis | reverse complement strand
AACTGAGCTACACAGCTTGGTGTCATCAGCATCAAGCTGACATGTTGACTTACATGAAATAAATCCAAGTCACAGAAAGACCTGATGAGGGCAAGGAAAAAATATGATTAGTTAGCATTACACAGCTTAAATATTTTAATATTTTACATCATGATTTTACATCATGTCATCAGCACCAAGCTGACATTTTGAGTTACATGAAATAAATCCAAGTCACAGAAAGACCTAATGAGGGCAAGGAAAAAATATAATTAGTTAGCATTACATAGCTTAAATATTTTAATATTTTACATCATGATTTTAGTAGAAAATATCTGTACCATAATCTAAAGAGTAAATTCATTCCTAGACTACACTGCATAATTTTGTTAGTACAGCCATTGTGGAGCAAAATCCTGAAGCTGTTAAAACCAGATATTTTATTCGTTTAACTGATAATACATGGGGAAACCGTGCAAATCTGCTGATAGAAAAGTCTTTTTTGGCATATGATTTTTGTACACATGGGTTCTGCTAATATAGCTATGGTTTTATTGCTAATATGGCATTAGACAGGCTGTAGAATATTCAAGCCTTTCAGAGAAACAATTGCAGAAATCATTAAAGAAATCTAATTTGCATAGGCCCCAAGTTTCCTAAACATGGTCCCCCTGTTAAGAGTCCATTTGAAAGATAGTCTAGTGCTAGTTAACTTTAAATACAAATGTTATGTCTTACGGAATAAAGGCTACTATCAAGGAATGGATACAACATATTTATTACGTATTGAAACATCAGTGTGACATGGTTATCTTCAAGACATAGAAAAAATAGCTTTTAATGATTAACTCTTTGTTAATACACTTGGTAACAAAAATGCTACCTGGGGCAAAATTTAAATTACCCTGTAGTAATAGGACTATTGCACATTTACCTGACTACTGAGACGTTGGACAAATGATGTGATTATACAAGATTTTTGGCCTTCTTATGGATGCTAGGGAGCACCACACGTACGAAACTACTCACTAAACTGCTGAGCAACTATCTTTAACATTAAAGACTGAGAACATTATGGTTAGATTCTTGTCATCATCTGTTGGATTTTCACAATCTAAGTATTATGTGTACAGCAATCTCATCTAATTATTTTCCACCATCAACAGAGAAATAATGGCATCTTTACAAAGTATAGACCATCAGAATGGGAAGAAAGGTAGGTCATATATTAAGGAGAAAATAGTCATCTTCTCATAGCTAGTCTCCTAAGTACTGCTTTCGTAGTGATCTTATTGTTTCTCACAATGTGGGAAAGGCTTGGGGCCCTCCTCAACAGATTTACCTTTAAGCTGATTACAGGTCTTGATCCTCCAGTACTTCTGAATGTAAAGCACTTACAATCCTGAAAAAACACTTATCTGTCTCTTCTGTTGAGGTTGAAGCACCAGCTAGAAGAAATTGGGGAAAAAGCTGAGCAAGGAAGAGTCTAACTTTTGGGATAAAAACATGGTTATGGAAGGAAGATAGCCTGAGATCAGATCATTAGCCACAAACATGTATAAATATGACTGCCCGGTCACTGTGAAAACTGTCTTTTGACATACTTAGGAATATTGGGGTTTTTTTTCAGGTCTAGCATTTGTATCACTGAACTCAGACTCCTGAGAGAAAGAACAGACTGTGTTTTAATTTAAAAGGGGTTTAGACCAGTATTTATTTGTTTTGTCATATTGTCCTTAGGGAAAGGAATACTAGTGCCAGAACCCAGTCAGATTTGAAGTATATTGTTAGAAGAAGTTAAGAGAAGGCACCTCCTCAAGCTGCCCCTGCCCAGGACCCTTCTGCCCAGCTGCTGGAGCCCAGCCTCTGGAGCCCAGCCTGCTGCCTGGGGACCCAGGGTCTCTGCCCAGACTGAGGGACAAAGCCCAGAGGAGGGCCACAAGGGTGATAAGAGGGCTGGAGCACCTCCCGTATGAAGTCAGGCTAAGAAAATTGGGGCTGTTCAGCCTCGAGAAGGGATGGCTGCATGGCGATCTCATAGCAGCCTTCTGGTACCTGAAGGGGACTTACAAGGGTGCCAGAGAAGGACTATTTATCAGGGACTATAGTGGTAGGACAAGAGGTAATGGGTCCTACCACTATAGTCCCTGATGAATAGGGGAGACTTAGGGTGGATATAAGGAAGAAATTCTTTACCATGAGGGTGGCAAGACACTGGAACAGGCTGCCCTAGGACATTGCGAATGCTCTATCCATGGCAGTGTCCAAGGCCAGATGGAGCTAGATGATCTTAAGGTCCTTTCCAACCCTATCCATTCTATGACATGGCTGTCACTTTCCCCTTTACACTTGTGAAACTGCTGCAGCACCACGACTGAGCATGTATCCCAGACACACACACAGACAGACACATGGACACACACACACTCAGAGAAGACACTGCCACAGCCATGACTGCAGTTACACAGACAGCCACAAACCAGGCGCTGCTTTCAGCAGCATCCACATTCAGGACTCACAACAGACATGCACAGACAGCCACATCCCCTCTTCCTGTTGGGGAGGGAGAAGGTCACTAGTGACCACACTCCCCAGGTTCACAGTCATGCTCCCATTTGTGGACACCTCGAGCACTGGCACAGCACCTCTACCTGCTTGGCACCCCTGTCTGGATCCCAGCCCCCCCTACCCATGACTGGACCATGACTGGTCCAGATTGGAGTTTGCCAGTGAATCAACCAGGCAAGCGTACTGATGGGCCCCTTTTTGCACCCAACCAGCCTCTTTTATACTTTTTCCTGTCTGTTCCTGCTTTGTTCCTCCCTTATCCCCCTCCCCTGCACCAGCTGCCACAGTCTTACTGATCCACACCCCCCCACCCTCAATATCCCTGACTCTCAAGTTTCCATTCTTATCTCGGTTTGCCTACAGTTTCTTGATGGCCCATCAGTTATTGTGACTGGCCATATTGTCACCATTATGTTTGAAGGTTTGTGTCTATGTACGCTTTGTTCATGCCTTCATCCTTTTCCCTAGCAAACCACTAGATAATGATCAGACAATCTTAATGAAATAAACATTTTCCCAATCCCACATACCTTTATCAATTAGTTTGACTGACTAGGTTTGGTTCTGCTGTGGACCCTCTTATCACTTGTCAGTGAGGTTTGTGCTCTATATGTTCTTATTTATGGCTTCCTTCTTTATTTATTATCCCCGGTTGCATTGAAAAGGTTGTTGCCTAGACACCCTTAAAAGACTAGATGCTCCTTCCATATACGTTTACCAACATTATTATTATTCAGAGGATTATAGCAAGGGCTTGGTATATGGATAATTACACGAGGCTACCTTAGGTTTATAAGAAGTGGATAGCCAGAAACTGAAGGGATGCTTGCATGGAGGGGGGGTGGGGAGACAGAGGGGTGGAGAGAGAGAGGGATGGGGAGGGAAAGGCCATAGGAGCTTATAAGAAATTTAGGGAGAAACTTTTTACCAAGATCTGTAGTGACAGGATAAGGGGCAATGGTTTTAGACTGAAAGAATCTAGATTTAGATAGGATAAAAGGAGGAATTTTTTACAATGAAGGTGGTGAGACACTGGAACAGGTTTCCCAGAGAAGCTGTGGATGTCCCATCCCTGGCAGCATTCAAGGCGAGGTTGGACAGGCCCTTCAGCAACCTGGTCTGGTGGAATAGGTCCCTTCCCAGTGCAGGGGCGTTGGATTAGATGATCTCTGAAGGACCCTTCCAACCTGAATCATTCTATGATTCTCTGATTCTGTGACTATATGTCCTGGGTTCAGCTACAGCAGTCATTTTTTTCTCCTTTTTAGTAGCCAGTGCAGTGCTGTCTTTTTGACTTTCAGCCTGGGAACAACGCTTATAACACCGATGTTTTTAGTTGTTGCTAAGTAATGTTTACTCCGACCAAGGACTTTCTCAGTCTCATGCTCTGCCAGGGAAGCGGGGCACAAGAAGCTGGGAGGAAGCAGACACAGGACACCTGACCCAAACTGGCCAAAGGGGTATTCCATACCACAGCACGTCATGCCCAGTATATAAACTGGGGGGAGTTACCCAGAGGCCCAGATCGCTGCTCGGGTCAGGCTGTTGGGTGTTGGTCGGTGAGTGGCGAGCAATTGCATCCTCTCCCCTTGTTATTTCCCTTATCATTATTATTATTGGTGGTAGCAGTAGTGGTTTTGTATTTTACCTTAGTTCCTGGACTGTTCTTATCTCAACCCATAGGAGTTACATTCTTCTGATTCTCCTCCCCATCCCTCTGGGAGCAGGGGGAGGAAGAAGAAGGGTGAGTGAGCGAGCAGCTGCATGGTTCGGAGTTAGCGCCTGGGCTTAAACCACGACAGCATAGTATTCCAAATGGAATGTGTAAAGAACCAGCAAATACATGAAAAGGCTTCAGACCAGAAATTTTTAGTACACTTTTAAAATCATCTCTTTAGTTAATATATGAAGAGATACGAACTGCACAAAATTAGTTCTGAAGGTAACAACATCCAGTTTAAACTCTGAAACTTTTTATTGCTATGTATGCTATTAGCAGTTGTGGGTTTCCAGTGAAAGGAACCCTGTGTTTTGGGTTCATCTTTGTTTCCAATATCCACAAATCTTCCCATGCAATTATTATAGCACTGTTTTTATGGAATTTAAGTAATCTCTGAACACCAACTTTAGCTTCCTTTGCTAGGGCTCTGCCACTTTGAACTTCCTAGCACTGCGATCTGTTCACATTATCTAAGGACAGTAATCAGTTAAGTGTCTTTTTCATCTTAGTTCCTATTCACCTTGTACTTACTTAACAAAGGGAAAGATAATTACACTTGCTGAAAACTTATGGAGAATCCCCCCCAGCTGCTACCATTTACACCTACATGATGCAAGTGACTATAACACACAGCGTACAAGGCAATTGAACAGAAAATGCTGGCCTATCTTTTATACAATTAATAGTAAAGTGCTTTCTTTTCTACTTTTCTGCCTTCCAAAGCTGTACATATAAAGAGGAATGGAAGGCGGAATTTTATTCTGGGTTTTCTCTATTATTAATGTAGGGGGAAAAGAGAAATATAGTCTCTGTCAGGCATACAAGGTATCAATGAAAATTAAGTAGATCTAATTCTGATTCAGATTGTGTACTGCCTTGAAAGAGCTTTGGTCCTCATCCTGACTCTTTTGCGCTCATTTTTGGAATAGAGAGCATTATGCCCTGTTGTGCAATAGAAACAATTTGTTCCAGGGTCCTTAGCCAGTAGTGTTCCAGAAACAAAATAAATGACAAAACAATTCTCCTAACATGTTTGTCAGAACAATGTGATACATGCCCAAGTGCAATAGTAGCAACAAAGTACTGATGATATTTCTAAAGCATGACTTAATTAAATTGCTGTTCATGCAGTAAATACATCAGACTCCCAGGCATGTCCTACTGTGTTGAGGAGCATTAGAGTTACATAGCAGACATTGGAAACAAGGACATGCTTGAGGCATAAAGAAGAAACCTTAGGGGGAAAAAAAAATCCAAGCAAATGAGGAAACAAAAAGAACCAATGGGAGATAATGTGGTAAAAGATACTGGATCAAAAGCTATTGTTATTCCTTTTTATGTAAATTAAATTTCTAAAGAAATTTTCTGCAATAGAAATGAGTGGATTGAGGATTGTAAACCAAGAAAAATACAGTAGCAAAAATAAACAAAAATATGAACGAAACTGAACTAAATCAAACCAAACCAAACTCAACTCAACTAAACTAAAGTAAAACTTTCACTTCCCATTATAAGGAAAAATTTTGTAGTTACAAACAGCTATTGGAATTAGAAAGGACTAAACAGCTTTACTTTCTTGGCTACTACCAAACTAGACTATTTCTTTGTTTTGATAGACCTATTCAAAAGAAAAGGGTATTCCAGACATTGTTTTTACTACCCTTTTAAACTTCTAAATCATAAATCCAGTTATATGAGAGAGATGAGGAAAAGTTATTTTTTTAATGGTATTAGCACTTAATAACTTGTGTAAAATTGTGGTGCAAAATAGCACTTAATGGAAAAACTAATGAGAATTCTATTTAAGTCTTTATTGCTCTTCGAAAGACTAAGAATGGTTTATTGGAAGAAAAGGCCCACTGTATTTGCAAATACATTTCTTGGCTTCCAGGTTTATCTGAGTATAAAAACTGTAGCAGTTCTTTCTGCAACACTTTGAGCAGGTATTGGTATGTCTTGCTGTTCTACTACAGTGATGCTATGGACTGACATATTCCTGATCATGTTATTTAGGTAGAATATCCAGCATAGGTATGCATGCCTGTGCCTGCCTCTGCTTGATTTCATAGGTAAGGAGACTGTGGAAGAATACCTGCCATTAGTTTGACCTTCTTCCTGTCTATTTGCCCCAGGTAAATAAGAATCAGAAAAACTGGCTTTAGAAATCGTACCTTTTTATACGTGCTGCCTGATATTTTAAAGTTGGGAAATGTATCACCTAATAATTCCATTATTTATGTCCTTCATCCTACATTGTGATGGAAGTGATCAATGAACATCATAAATTTGTCATATAACAAGTAATATTTTAGTAAATCTACATTCCAGTTTACAATTGAATATTTCAATGACAGAATATTTTTTTTAATCTGAATATAGTTTTAGCCATAAGCATAGTTTGTGTTTTCTTGACCTCTGCTTGAAATCACATGCTGATAGCATTAAATTGTAAATTAAAACCTTTTCGGAAAACGGGATTAAGCAGCACTGAGAATGGCCTGAAGAGGCACTGTATTTAGAAGGACACTAATATTCCATTTACCTCAATCCCTGTGGAAGTGCTGCTGGTTTACTAATTCCTACTAGGGGCTGAGAGTGGAACTGTATGGTTGTAGTAACATGGAAAAGAAAAGATCATAGAATCACAGAATAACTTGGGTCAGAAGGGACCTTAAAGATCATCTAGTTCCAACCCCCCTCCATTGGGTAGGGGCACCTTCCACTAGACCAGGTTGCTTGAAGCCCCCTCCATTCTGGCCTTGAGCACTGCCAGAGATGGGGCATCCACATTTTCTCTGGGCAACTTGTTCCAATGTCTCGCCACCCTCACGGTAAATAATTTCTCCCTTATATCTAGTATAAATCTAAACTCTTTCAGTTTAAAACTATTACCACTTGCCCTATCACTACTTGACCTTGTAAAAAGTGACTCTCTAGATTTCTTGTAGTCCCCCCTTAGGGACTGAAAGGCTGCTAAGGTCTCCCTGGAGCCTTCTCTTCTCCAGGCTGAACAACCCAAACTCTCTCAGCCTGCCTTCATGGCCTTCCTCTGGACTTGCTCAAGCAGGTCCACGTCCTTCTTATGTTGGAGGGTCCCAGAACTGAACAAGGTATTCCAGGTGGGGTCACATGAGAGCAGAATAGAGGACAACCACTTCCCTTGACCTGCTTTTTTTTAATTCAGCCCAGGATACGGTTGGCTTTCTGGGCAGCAAGAGCACACCGACAGCTCATGTTGAGCTTATCACCAAATAACACACCCAAGTGTTTCTCCTCAGGACTGCTCTCAATCCATTCTCTGCCCAGCCTGTATTTGTACTTGGGATGTGCTTGAAAAGGTGGCTTCAACAGAAGGATTAGAAGTGAGAGGCAGAAAAGCAAACAGAAGTTAAAAGAAACTAATGTGGCTTTTTTTTTCTCTTTGCTATTGTTTCTCCCAGAGAGCACAACAGGTTGATTGATGTCAACACAGTTAAATATGTACCTGTTATTTTCCTAATGTTATTTTTAATCTATACAGGGGTAGGGTTTTTTTCTTTCTACTGTATTTTACAAATTGTTTTTTGAGATAAACCCTATATTCTGATAATAAAATTGCCATGTCCAGTGTTTCCAGAAGTAATGAGTATGCAGTATTGATAAAGCACCAAAGGGAATATTATATTTTAAAATTACTTTGTTTTGTTGCATTGCTTAAACAAGTAGATCCATGACCCCTATAACTAACAAAGAAAATTGGTGTATGCATCTGGAGCACTGACCAAAGCATTTCCTTAGAATGAAACATTTATAACATTACATTCAAAGTCTTTTAGGTTCAGATCTCATTGAAGAGGACACACACATAGACATCTGGATAAATAGTATCTGAACACATGTTACACAAGCTGCATTATGATTTGGTAAGTTTCAGTATCCTAGAGATCCATCTGAAGAAAAAAAAAAAAGATTCTCTGATACAACAGTCTTTACCAAATTCTAAGAAAACTATTACATATTTTCAGGTTGTACAATTTGGATATTGTACAGTTAAGCTACTAAACTTCCTTAAAAAATATTTTTGACAGTTTAAATTTTGAAAGTTACCTTTCAATTAAATTGTCTATGAAGAGATAGAAGTGGTTTGTATTATTTTGGGGTTTTGTATGTGTACTACATCTTACCACACAGACATATCATGGAAAGGCATTATTTTGGAAATAGTATCATCCTAAATCTCCCAGTCATTGAAATCTATTTAACAACACTAATATATGCAATCATAACAAACAACACTTCAAAGCACAACACAGTCTTTTATAACCACATTGTTTTACACAGTATTTTGTGTCTATTTGCATTAATTTTTGGCACATTTACCAGTCTTATATTTTCTACAATTAATTTAAACTCTCAACAATGAATTCTTAGGCCACTACTTTCTGAAGAACTACAGTGACTTCTGATCTGATAAGTTATATAGTAACTCCAGATAAAAAAGTAATGTTACACTTCACTTCTTTATAGCTCCTATCTTCTGTAGGAAGTCTGGAACACCTTCATGGAGATCTCTGCAGGATGATTTCAGTTTTTGCTTTGAGGAATTTAAAAGCTGTTTTCCTTCAAATAGGAAATTTCCATATTTCTGTGAGACTTTCACCATGAGAGCAATGTGCCACAGTCACACATGACTGAGAACACTATAATATGATTACGCATAAGATATTATATTGTTACTACTGAGGTTAATCCTTTGGTATTTTCAGATAGCACTTGAAATATTTGACTGAAGAACTCACTCATGTTTCTTTTTACCCAGTGCTTCCACATAAAAGTTCAAGTTCTGCACTAGTCTGAAATAGACCTAAAAGCACCTTTTAAATATTGAAAATAGAAAATCTTGGGTTCCATTTGTGCCAGATATTTTTCAGTAATTCATTTTATAACTATTTTTCTCCAAATATTTAGAACTACAAAATAGGTGCATTAGTACCTGACTAGACAAATTCCCAAGATCAAGCTTTCATGCACTATGTATCAAAATGAATCTACTTTTTTTAGCAAGCTTTTGAAACATAAAATAAATTAAATCACACGCAGTTTTAAGTGCATTTACAAATCAAATTGCATCCCAGTAAAAAAACATATTTCTGTTTCTAATAAAAGGCAGTAGTGTTTTTACTGACTTGATGTTCAAAACTCTTCTGACCTAGTCTTGGCTGAGCTAGTTTTGTCTTGTTGTAACAATTCCTTAGTGGTAAGGGGATCCCTGGCTCAGTTCTTTGCAGTACAGACATGGTCTACTGAAGAGGATTGAGATCGAGCTGGCCTGAA
>NW_009927714.1:127664-131082 GCF_000696875.1 Nestor notabilis | reverse complement strand
GCGTCCTCTCGGGAGAGACGCACCTCGGCAAGTCAAGTCTTTTGCTCATGATGGTAACTGCTGAGTGATCGTCCTTACCTTATCTCGACCTACAAGCCTTTCATTATATTTTCTCTCCAGCTGAGGAGGGAAGTGACAGAGCAGCTTTAATGGGCACCTGCCACCCAGCCAGGGTCAACCCACCACACAGATACACTACCAGCCATCCTGTTTGCCATGGGCGGTCCTGCTCAGAAGACTCAAGAGAAGGAAATGAAATTCCCCTTGATGTTGTTTCCAGGTAGGGGTTGTAAGGATGGCTCAGATGCTGCAATGGGCATTCCTAGTGCACCCAGATACCTAGCCCGGCAGCTG
This sequence comes from Nestor notabilis, assembly GCF_000696875.1. Taxonomy (NCBI): domain Eukaryota; kingdom Metazoa; phylum Chordata; class Aves; order Psittaciformes; family Psittacidae; genus Nestor; species Nestor notabilis. The sequence goes on along the minus strand of NW_009927714.1, from coordinate 130,728 downwards.
TAACAGAGACAGTAACGTTCACCTGACCCCAGAACCCCCCATGCTGCGCCAGTACTTGCTATTAAGTGCAGCCCAGTAATGGTCCTCCAAACCAAGCAGTCTGCCTTTTCAGTTCCAAGCCAGCCATCACGGTCTCAAATGCAGCACAGGTGTGCCCACCAGAGTCAGGAGAGCCTGCAGACCCCAGCTGTCCAGCAATGTGAGTTTGGTGAGCTGTGCCCACAGAGGCTGCCTTTACAGCAGCAGCCCAAGGCAGAGCCTGCAAGGCCACGGACTGCTCTGGAGGATCTTCTTTCACAAAAGCATGGGAGGTACCATAATGTTTTTAGCTAGCCATAGCAAACCGTGGTCCGTGCATGAGCAGTAATGGCAGAGCTGCATCTTTCCACACAGGACACTATAATCTATCATCTTCCTCCTCCCTCCCTGCGCCAGATGTGGAGGGGTTTTGTAACACTGACAACCAACTGCTGATAAAGCAATTCATGGGGAGTGTTATGAAAGGTGCCGGCAGAAAAGGCATGCACAGATGTCACCTTCCTCTCTTAGACAGTGGCAGCAGGGTCTCTGGCTCTCTGTGAGATGGAGCTGTAACTGAGCACACAGATGTCTGCCTATGGGAGAAGCTCACACCTCCAAGGGCTGGGCAAAAGGGGTGGCTGGATCCTAGTTGGAAGTAGAGAGGCTGTACAGCACCAGCACCTTTGTAAATTCCCTGATGTTTATCCTCACACACAGCCTGTTCCTTCCAAGGCAAGCAGAGATACTGACGCTCTCTGGAGACAGGATGTAAGGCTAAGCATTTTTGTTCCTTTCCTTCCTTTTTTTTTGCACACAATCTCTCCATTCCGGCATTACACAAATGATAGCTTTCATGTTTTTTACAGTTTTATTTCAGCACCATAAAAGCCGCAAAAGACAAATAAATTAAACCCGGGGAGGTTGGGCTTTCCCTGTAAGTGGGGGAGGAGTGAGGGCTGGCTGCATGGCCACAGTGCCCAGCACAGGGGGAGGTGAGCAGAACGTGCAGGACAAAAGAGAGGGGTGAACAGCCCAGTTTAGCATCTGCCTTCTTCCTCCCAGCAAAGCTCACAGGAAATTTACTGTATTAAGTCATAGGATTTGGTTACAGAATTTTGAAGTGAGTTTCTCAGTAATGATCAAGCTTTTTTTTGGTTGGTTTTGTTTTGTTTGTTTGTTTTTCAGAGAGAAAGAGGTATTTTAGGTAGTCTGACAAGCCTGTTTTGATGCCTACCTCTGACTGACACAGTCTGAGCCCACAGCTCCAGCATCCTTAACGATGTGACCTTGTGTAGACATGAAAAGGAGAGAAATCCAGGAGACTAGTGAGGAATTCATCATCTGCAGGCTTCTTGAACCTTCCTGTGCTTCCCTGAGGCTTCCAGCCTGCCTATCTCCTCTCAAGGCCGGAAAGCTTTCCCTGACAAATCCACTGGGTAAAGCCCTAAGAGAAGATAAGATCTGGCTGCTGCCAGATAACTGCAGGTAGCATCCTACTGCCCTTAGGTAGAACCAGCAAGAAGAACTGTGGCTATCAAAAACAGTGGATTATTTTTTTCATGTTCTTTTTGTAAAGCTGCCTTTAATCCTAGTGACTACAAATCTTATTAGAGCATGGTGGTCGTAACTGGGATTTGAATGCTACAGTACCTTAATGATGGTGTAAAAAAGGTAACTATGTTTAAAGGCCCTTCACTGTGAGAGAGCAAGTGCACACACAAACATAGGTATGAAGCACAAGTGACAGTATAGGTGGCCTCATCATACAGGTGGATGCTCAACAGGAGGGGTGCAAGCAAAGAAATGAAGTCTGCCTTGCCACATCCCTAATAGTTACTTGAAGACAGTTCTGTTAATCTCTGGTCTAAACTATAGCATCACAAAACCCATGCGCAATGGTTGCATTCTGCAGCTGGTCCACAAACTTCAGTGTTACTGTGCGGTGCAAACTTTCTTATACCCTCCTATAGAGATATCCACTTTGCACACATCCACCTTAGCACCAGCAGAGATCAGTCCTCCTTGCACTGTGTGGTAGCCAAGTGATCGAGGCCAGGGCAGCTTACCCATCTACCTCCCTGGCTCTGTATCACCGTTGCCCAGTGATATACATCTCGGCTGCTGCAGTGATGGACTGAGACTGCATGGCGTGGATTGGCTCTGCATAGAGGGAAAAAACAACCCATTAGCTCAGCAATGTCTGAGGCGTTCCACCCCTCTGTCAGTGTTAGGCATTCTCCTGAACTTCCCTCACTCCCTGCACTGCTTGATTTAAATTTGATCACTGAAGGGAACACCAGCCATACATACCCCGAACTTCTCCCTGGTCAGAGTTTATTCCACGTCAGCACTGTGGTGTTATTCTTCTGTATCAGTTCCTGCTCCAGAACTGCCATCATTTGAATTTTCATGTTAATTTTCTAATGCACATAGAGCAGAAAAAGAGAGCAGCAAAATGACCCTGCTAGTGATCTCTGCTGTCAATCTATCTGAAATATTACCCCCACTGCTTCTCCAGTGCTAGCTGGCTGCAGAGAGCCCCCACAGGGAAAGGGTTTAACAGTGTAATTAAGAAGCTCCTGAGGTAGCCACCACTGTTGAAGCTCCCGGGAGTGCAAATGCTCTCTTCGCCTCTTTCACTTTCTGCAGTCACATCGAAAGGCTTTTTATTTTTTTTTCCCCCTGAAGGTTATTTGTAACATGACAAATGTGCTCCTGAATCAGATTAATGGGCCATCTCAGCCACCCGGCATCTTAACTCTGACAGTACCAGCGGGAGATGCCATTTAAGGTGAACATGTGAGCCTGGCTACCGGCGGCAGTCCTTCCCCCTCACTCTCCCCACATTCCCAGGCACTGTATTTGGGCTGTTAGAGGGAATATCCTTGCCTGGTCACTTTCAGGTTTATTTGTGGACCTGTTCTTGAAGAATTTTTCTAGCCCCTTCTTGGACCTGATTATCCTGTCTGCTCCTCGAGCTCCTGAGGCAGTGAGTGCAAGCTGACTGCCTGCAGCGTAGAGATTCACTTACTTTTCCCTGTCT
>NW_009927714.1:125262-127633 GCF_000696875.1 Nestor notabilis | reverse complement strand
AGTTGCAGCAGGTGCCCTCAAACTCTGGCCATGCATGAGATGGTAGATAACAGTTCTGCATCCAGCATCACATCTCCGGAAATCTTGGGCCACACCCCACCCCAAGGCCCCTCCAAATGATACTTTGTTTGCTTTTTCCAAGCCGTTGATGAGCTTTTTATATTCCATTTGATAGAGAAGGTTGTTGGCTTGTTAATGTTAGGAAGAGATTATGTAGCTAATGTGTGGGATGTGTAAATGCATTTTTTAAGAGGTTAAAAATAGGATCCTGAAATGGTGATATCTTAAGTTGTGCATATTACCACCTTTTCTTTTGTCTGCTTACTGAGATTTCCATAAGTTGTCACTTGTGACTATTTATGGTTTAGTTCCATAATTAATAGCCCAGGGTGCTGGACTATCTTGTCTAGACCGTGTTTTTGTGAAGAAAGGTTGGACCTCAAGATGATCCTTGAGGTTCCTTCCAACCTGGTATTTTATGATGATGCTATGATTAATGTTGAGTAACAGTGCCTTAGTCTGAAACTCTTCCTCTAACAAACTGGACAGCAAAATTTGGATGTTTTAGACAGACTTTATTTTCCAGCTGTGTCTTGATCTGCTCAAATGAAGCAAGACCTTCTCCCCATCAGTCTCTCCCCACCCGTGCATCACACTGCTGGGTGTAGGGTCTGCTTGTGGCTCCTTCAAGGACAGGTACCAGCAGGCAAAATCATTTTGTAGTACAAGGCAAAATTGTTGCAGATAATCTGCTAGCTGGGATGTCTTGGAAATGGCAAGTCAGTCTCGGTGGTTTCTTCTCCGCTTGTGTTTCTCTCTGCAAAGCTACAATCAGGATTCCCTGTAAAAGAGGAAGACCTTTCCTGGCACTTCCAGCAGTACACTGTTAGTCAGCTTGAACTCTCAGGTTTTATTTTGATTGTCCTTCTTTCTGCTTTAACATTTTGTATCTTTACACCACTTCACACCTATACTGTGAAAGACAGTACTTCTCTTTCTGCATTTCTAAAATGCAGGTACTATCTAGTTACAAGTGAGTTATTTCTGAACAAGCCACAGAGCAGAGGCTGTGCGTGCCTGGGAAAGTTTTGGCTCTAATCTCCTCTGTGGCACCCAGCCCTGAATGTGGGGGGCCATTTGAGACTGCCTTCCCTGACTCACCCCAGAAGCTCTGTCTCCTTGCCCATGGAGGGAGCGTGGGACAGCTGGCTTTCTAACTCGCACCCCAAACTGTGTGTGCTGCCATTGCTCCTCCAGTGTGACTACCAGCATCCACACACCAGCTGTCTAATTAATCTGTTTGTCTAATAATGTGTTTGTAGGCACAGAGGTGAAGGGTAGTGTCTTACAGTCAGAATGGAAAAGAGGAAGGTGTTGCTGCTTTGCACCAATAAATATTTACTGTCAAGTGAAGCTTTCTGAGGCAGCAATCAAAAGCTTTAAAAAGTCCTCACTGTCCATGTATTTTGATCAAAAGGCTTAAAGTGATGCCTGTAGGAATTCCTGCTTTTTTCCTCCCTTGAACTGGACTCTTCTGTCGATAAATTTACCTCCTGGCATTCCGTTTTGGCCAACTGGTGAATGCGTAATACATTTACCATTGTTTTACAAAGCCTATGGTTTTGCTAGGTACTGCGCTCTAATTTGGTACTCTTGCTCTCAATTTTGAACCAGAGTCCTTGTAGAGCTAGTGACCCCTTCAGTTAGCATTCTTAATTACTCCACTTAATCTTGCCTCATTTTAAATCTCTATCATGTAGCTTTAACTAACAGTTAGAGGGCGAGTCCCTAAGACCCATGATGGTCAATGGAAAGGCCACACAGAAGCAGATTCCTACACTTCAGATGGATAAAAGGAAGCAGGAGGAACCCAGAGAACAGAGAGAGATGATTTTCTCCCATTCAGGCTAAGGTTATAGTTCCCTGACTGGGATTTTTCTAATTTGTACTGCCATGAGACTTGTCTGTAATAACTACAGCCCCCTGCATCCTACTATGCTGGCTGTCTCCTCTCTCATTTCAGTCAATGGTGATCTAGTTTAGCATGCAATTCCTGTGACCAAATGTGTAAATTCTGTGTTGAGATGATTAATTTGCTTGACTCCACTGACTTCAATGCCTAGTGTAAAAGCATAAAAGCATTGGCAGACTGCATAGCCTGGACTTATGACTGGGTAGCAGTAACAGTAGCAGATTGCAGTAAGAAGACTTAATGCAGCTTTTGCTTTTTGGTAGTGTATCTGTCTATCTATCTGGTGAATTCAAAGGTTGGCCCTGTACACTTGTTAGATGGGGAAAGTAGTTACCATGAGCAAACTCAGGCAAGTCCAAAGGGGAAAAAACATCTATTATTGTCAGGCAAAAGCAAATC